>NC_045437.1:63866207-63874848 GCF_002776525.5 Piliocolobus tephrosceles
GCCTCCCAAAGTGCTGGGATTACAGGCATGAGCCACCCTGCCTGGTCTCATTTTAATGAGAAAGATCATCTATCCTAACAAGTCCAAAGGCTGAGGCTGGAATGCTACCTCTTCCTTTATCCTTTATGTCCCCGAAGGCTCCCACTCCTGGGCTTCCAAGCCCTAGGTTTATATTTATTCTTTTTTTTTTTGAAAGGATCTCACTCTGTCGCTCTTTTGCCCAGGCCAGAATGCAATGGTGTGATCTCGGCTCACTGCAACCTCCACCTCCCAGGCTAAAGGGATCCTCCCACTTCAGCCTCCCTAGTAACTGGGACTATAGGCACACACCACCACACCTGGCTAAGTTTTGTTTGTTTGTTTTGAGACGGAGTCTAGCTCTGCTGCCCAGGCTGGAGTGCAGTGGCCAGATCCCAGCTCACTGCAAGCTCCGCCTCCCGGATTCACGCCATTCTCCTGTCTCAGCCTCCCGAGCAGCTGGGACTACAGGCGCCGCCACCTCGCCCGGCTAGTTTTTTGTATTTTTTAGTAGAGATGGGGTTTCACCATGTTAGCCAGGATGGTCTCGATCTCCTGACCTCGTGATCCACCCGCCTCGGCCTCCCAAAGTGCTGGGATTACAGGCTTGAGCCACCGCGCCCGGCCCATTCAGCTTCTTTCTAAGACAAGTTCCCCTTGAGGCCACTTGACTTGGGACAACATGCTTTCCTATTCTCTTTCAGCAAGAAAGACACTTCTCTTTTCTGAAAGTCCCTAGCAACCCTCCCCGACATCTCATTGGCACAAATTTCTGACCTGGTGAGAAAGGAGGAGTTATCGTAAGTGGCTTAGATTCATTATCTAGCAGTGGAATGAGTGCTGGGAGGTCAGCCTCAATGTGGCCACAGTGGGCCCTAAACATAGTCGGCTGCCTTGGGCTGGTACTGCCTTCACCAGCCCCTGCCTTGGGGCCTGTCTCCCACTTTTGCATCAAAGAATGACCAAGTCGAACTTCAAAGCATGACATATAATGTGGTTTTCACTGCAAGTTTTGTGAGAACCCACTATCATACTGATAAACTTCCCAAAAACTATCTTTAAACCTCTTTCTTTCCTCAAATTTCCACTCCTTACCACACCCACCACATCTCTTTCCACCCCATCTGCCTCCCTAGGCCTGTTACAGCCACACTGGCTGTTACCTATTTTCCACTCCTTTTCTTTAAACCACTCAGCTTGCATTTTGCACCCAGCAGAAACCAGTCCTCTCAGCCCCCATGCCGAGGAACGGAGTTTCAGGTCACCTTCTACATGCTCCCCATGGTCTCAGTTCTCACCATGCCTAGAATGCAACAGGAGATCTGCAAGCTGACTTCAGTGTTTCTACCAAAAAACCCCTGTATTCTGATTGCTTTGAACTCTTTCAACCCAACAGTTTCATTAACCACCAATCATTATTAACAGCTATGAAGACGTCACACAGAAATTGTTCTGTGTGGAAAAAAATGAACTTTAATATGGCTTAAAAATACCACAGACCAAATCCAAAGACAGAAATTGAGGAGCAGTTGTAAAATACACAATAGTTTCTTTATATAAATCACTCAGAAATGAAAGAACAGTCAGGGCAAAGGATATGAACTATCTGTCAGTTTATGAGAGAGAGAGAGAACATTTATTTCAATGTTTTGCCAATCAGATTGATAAAGACTTAAAATCTTACTAATACCCAATGTTAGAGGGAATAAGGAGCAAAGGCACTTTTTTTTTTTTTTTTTTTTTGAGACAGAGTGTCACTGTGTCACTCAGGCTGGAGGGCAGTGGCATGATCTCGGCTCACTGCAACCTCCGCCTCCCAGTTCAAGCGATCCTCCTGACTTAGCCTCCCAAGTAACTAGGACTACAGGTGCACGCCACCACACCCAGCTAATTTTTGTATTTTTTTTAGTAGAGACGGGGTTTCACCATGTTGGCCAGGCTGGCCTCAAACTCCTGACCTCAAGTCATCTGCCCACCTCAGCCTCCCAAAGTGCTGGGATTACAGGCGTGAGCCACCATGCCTGAACAATAGACACTTTTAATGGGAACATCAATTGGAGCAACTTTTCTGAAAGACGATCTGCATTTATAGCAACATTTAAAATATATATTTACTTTTGATCAAATAATTAACACTTCTAGGAATGTATTCAAAGGCTATATATTCAGGCAAGAACACAACAATATAAGTACACATATTCGTCATAGATCTTTTCATAGTAGTCAAAACTACAGAGAGTTAATTAGTGAAGTATGGTAAATTTGTGTTTGCAAAGACTTGCTTACCTATGACTACCTCCCCAGAATCTAGCTCAGTGCTTGGTCTATATATGAATATTTACTGAGTAAATGAACAAATAAATATAGTAGGAAATTCTACAGCTATTAAGAATGGATGATGTATAGACCAGGCACGGTGACTTACACCTGTAATCCCAGCACTTAGGGAGGCCAAGGCAGGCAGATCACGAGGTCAGGAGTTCGAGACTAGCCTGGCCAACATGGCAAAACCCTGCCTCTACTAAAAACACAAAAGAAAAAAAATTAGCCAGGTGTGATGGCACGCACCCATAATCCCAGCTACTTGGAAGGCTGAGGCAGGAGAATCACTTGAACCTGGGAGGCAGAGGTTGCAGTGAGCCAAGATGGAGCCATTGCACTCCAGCCTGGGCAACAAGAGCGAAACTCTGTCTCAAAAAAAAAGAATGATGATGTATAGATGTATTTCTATATGATGTATATGTATTTGTATATGATGATGTATAGATGTATTTCATCATGTTTCCATAAATTTTCCATGTATTACAATGGAAAACTATCCATTGTATCTTACTAAAAGGAAAAGCAGATGACAAAACTGCATAGATATAATCATCTCATTTTTGTATAAAAAGCAAGTGTGTGTGTGTGTGTGTGTGTGTGTGTGTATGTGTGTGTGTGTATCTATGAAAAAAAGTTTAGAAGGATATATACCAAAATATAAATTGTGGTTCTTTCTAACTGGAGAGATTATAGATGTTGTTTGCATTCTTATTTATACCTTTAAGTAATATCTGGATTTTTTACAATGAGCGTATATTAACAGATGTGACTTCGATAATCACAAAAATTTCATTTTGAATAACAAAAATACTGCTCTCTATGAATATATGTGCTACAGAAACACACATATATGAAAGTAAGTATGAACTACTTTGTAGTTTTGTACATCTTTCCAGGATCGCCTGAAGATGACAATGTCCTTGTAGCAAGTTGCCACCAGGAAAAATCAACAAGTTGTCCACAACTCATTCAAAAGAGGCCAGGCATAATGGCTAATGCCTGTAATCCCAGTACTTTGGGAGGATCAGGAAGGAAGATCACTTGAGGCCAGGAGTTCAAGACCAGCCTGGGCAACATAGCAAGACCCTAGGAGGCTGAGACAGGAGGATCACTTGAACCCAGGATTTCAAGGTTAGAGTGAGTTATGATTGTGCCACTGTACTCCAGCCTAGACTACAGAGAGAGACATTGTCTCTTAAAAGTATTCAAAGAAAATGCAAACGAAAAGTCTCAGGAAGTTCTTCAGCAGCACACTGCGTACTAATGCACTAGGTGGATAGGAAGTGGACTGGATCAAGACAGACCTTACCCAGGCCAGACACTATAGAGGGCTCAGCTGTGGTCATCCTCCAGCTGTGGTCCTCCCCCCGAGGGCCAGGAATCCAAGGAGCCAAGTTCACTCCCTTCTAGATTGTGCTCCAAGTATCTTGGCACTAAAACAGCCCCCTGCACCTGCTTCTTGCACAGACCTTTTGCTGAAGTCTGACCTCCAGTGGGTCAACTGTGCCTCTGGTATACACTTTCCAAGCCGAAGAGTTGACCAAGGGGGGATTTATTTATAGGGGTATGAATGACTAGGGTATCCACACATGTGTGCAAGAGTCCCTGGAAGTGAGACGCAGGGTGTTCAGGGGAGGGAGGAGAATGGAGAGCAGGCCAGAAACTGCTTTTCCCCCATGTTGCCACATTCCAGAGTGAAACTCTGATAATGCCAAATTTGAAGCCAGACTTCCTGCTCATTGTGAAGGTATGTTTGTAAATGTAGGAGGATTAAAGATGCCATTTACAGCTATATTGGCTTGATTTATAACTTTTAAATATTTAGACACATGGTATGTAGGCCTTCATTTGTATTCTTGCCCTGCCTTCCACAAATGTTAGGGATAGAGCCTGGAGACTGAGAGCAAAACCAGTAGAGCAGTTTGCCCTGTAAGGAGTTCCAAATGTCAACTGAGAAGGTCTACAGAAGAGCATAGATGTGGCTCTCTAACCTCATGGACAACTTAGACCTAAACCAATCTTGGATGACATCTATGGCTTCCGAGTAGGTTCACTGGTATTATCTGGACTCTAATGAATATGTAAAGCAGAAAACCAATGATGAAAGAGGCCTGGGATGCATCCAGTCCATCAGTGGAAGCAATGCTTATTAAAGGTTAACTCTGATAGGCTAAGCATTTGCTAAGAATGGACAATAGGATTCCCAAGCACTCAAGAGCCTGAAGCTGTACAGATAGCTTGGATTTATTTGGTAAAGAAAAACTGCTTCCCATACAGTTTTCTGGAAAAGCACTGCTTCCTGGGAGCCCTAACGTGGGACTCTGCCTGAGTTTGAAGCATAGTCAAAAATAATAACAAAGGACAACTCAATAGAAAAGGAAAGGCAAATACATTTTGAATATATAAAAATATTTTCAACCTCACAATGTGAAGAAACAAATTTAAAGTATGCTTTTCACATGCATGTTATCAAAGATTGAATGATTTGATTTTATGAAGCATTAGGTTAGATGTAAGACAAT
Source organism: Piliocolobus tephrosceles (assembly GCF_002776525.5). Taxonomy (NCBI): domain Eukaryota; kingdom Metazoa; phylum Chordata; class Mammalia; order Primates; family Cercopithecidae; genus Piliocolobus; species Piliocolobus tephrosceles. The sequence goes on from NC_045437.1 coordinate 63,871,070, forward strand.
AGGCAATCCTGTGCATTTTGGGTGGAAGTATAAAATGGTACATCCTCTCTGAAGTTATATTTTGGCAGAATCCATCAAAATGCAAAATATTCAGGCAAGCAGGACACTTGAGGCCAAGAGCTGAAGACCAGCCTGGCCAACATGGCAAAATCCCATTTCTACTAAAAATAGAAAAGTTAGCTGGGCATGGTGGCACACACCTGTAATCCCAGCTACTCAGGAGGCTGAGGCAGGAGAATCGCTTGAACCCAGGAGGGCAGAGGTTGCAGCGAGCCGAGATCGCGCCACTGCTACTCTAGCCTGGGAGACAGAGGGAGACTCTGTCTCAAAAAAAAAAAAAAAAAGAAAAAAGCAATACATTTATACTCTGATACAACCATCTCACTGCAGGAAATGTATCAGACAAGTATATACCTCTTTGCATATGTACACAAAGAAATTTGCATATTGCATATTGTATGTAGTAGGGAAAGATTGGGAACAATTTGAAAGTTCATTGTGGCCGGGTGCGGTCGCTCATGCCTGTAATCCCAGCATTTTGGGAGGTCAAGGCGGGTGGATCACAAGGTCGGAAGTTCGAGACCAGCCTGGCCAATATGGTGAAACCCCGCCTCTACTAAAAACACAAAAAAATTAGCTGGGCTTGGTGGCATACGCCTGTAATCCCAGCTACTTGGGAGGCTGAGGCAGGATAATTGCTTGAACCCGGGAGGCGGAGGTTGCAGTGAGCCGAGCACTGCACTCCAGCCTGGGTGACAGAGCGAAACTCCATCTCAAAAAAAAAAAAAAAAAAAAAAGAAAGTTCATCAATATGATACTGGTTAGGTAAATTATGCCTCATCCATTTAGTGGAATGCTATGTGGCTGTTGAAAAACAAATAGGATGATTTATGAACTGCTTGAAATGCTCTTCAAGATAGATTATTGAATAAAAGATTAGGGTGCATGAAAAACAACTGGCCTGTAATCTTTGACAAACATCAAGAAGGACAAAGGTGAAGTAAAGGATATCACAGTGAAATTGACTAAAGTCTCATGACAGTCAAATGCAGTGGGTGATACTGGATTGGAGCTTGGTGTGAAGAAAAAAGCAATTGCCACAAAGGGTAGTAGTGGGACAACTGAAAAAATTTGTATTTCAAACTGTATATTAGGTAACAGTATTGTATCAATGCCAAATTTCCTGAATCTGATCATTGTATCATGGTTATGTAGGAGAATGTCCTTGTTGTTAGTATATTGATACTAACAAGTACTTAAGGATAAACATGTCTATAACTCGCTCTGGAATGGTTCAGTAATAATAGTAATAATAATCAAAAATCTATGTATGAATATAAAAAATACAATTGTGGCAAAATGTTAAAAGTTGATGAATCTAGGTAAAGGCATATGAGAGTTCATTTTACTATTTTTGTAACTTTTCTGAAGGTTTAAACTTTTTTTAATAAAAAGTTTTTTAAAAAGAAAAAGAGGTACAGAAGAACCTTTAGTGTATTACTTTTTAGGAGAAATGCATAGATTGGAAGGGAACAGAAGAAACTGTATCAGTGGTTGCTTATGGGATATCAGAAATTGGCCTGAGGGAGCAGGTAGAAGGGAGATTTACTATATTGTGTACCTAACTGCAATGTTGGGACTAAAAAATTTTTTTAATCTTATGTATGCTTTTCCTATTCAAAATGAGAGAGGAAGCAGCAGGAGTGGGTGGGGGAGGGAACCAAGACATTATTTTAAAAGTAACCACAGCTACTAACCAATAAACACAACTTGACTTTCATTGTGTGCATTTAGAGTAGCAATTACTTTTCCTAATTCATTTTAGTCATCCCCGTGTACACTGATCAAAAGCAATCAGTATAGTTTTTTAAAATGAAAGGCAGAACCAAAAATGCCACTGCTCAGAGACAAGCACTCTTCAGATTTTCCTATGGCTCCTTGTAGTCTTTTCCCACACACTTTTTTTGTTGTTAACATAGTTGAGATCATAGTTAATATATAATGTTATGGTGTACCTCCTTTTTGACTTAATATATCAAATCTATATCTATAGATATCTATATCTATTGGTAGATAGATTGATAGATACATAGATTTTTTTTTAAGACAGGGTCTTTCCCTGTTGCCCAGGCTGGAGTGCAGTAAGTGCAATCTAGGCTCACTGCAGTCTCTGCCTCCTGGGATCAAGCGATCGGCCTGCCTCACCCTCCCAAGTAGCTGACACCACAGGCCTGCGCCAGCATGCCCAGCTAATTTTTGTATTTTTTGTAGAAGTGAGGTCTTGCCATGTTGCCCAGACTGGTCCTGGGCTCCTGAGCTTAAGCGATCTGCCCGCCTCAGCTTTCCAAAGTGCGGGAATTACAGGCATGAGCCACCTTGCCGGGCCTTCAAGTATTTTCTCAAGTCCTTAACAATTTCTTTTAAACAAAAACCTTAATAGCTGCATAATCTACTATCCTATGGATGTCTTACAATTTATTCAACCATTCCCTGTTGTTGGACATTCAGGTTGTTTGCAGTTTTCTAAGTAAATCTGCAGTGAACATAATAATTTATAATTCTCCATCTGCATTTCAGTTTCGTTTCTTTCTTTCTTTCTTTCTTTTTTTGAGACAGAGTCTTACTCTGTTGCCCAGGCTAGAGTGCGGTGGAGTGATCACTACAGCCTGTAGTGGCTCACTACAACCTCTGCCTCCCGGGTTCAAGCAATTCTCCTGCCTCAGCCTCTCAAGTAACTGGAACTACAGGCATGCACCACCGTGCCCGGCTCATTTTTGTATTTTTAGTAGAGATGGGATTTCACCATGTTGGCCAGTCTGGTCTTGAACTCCTGACTTCAGATGATCCCCCAACCTCAGCTTCCCAAAGTGCTGGGATTACAGATATGAGCCACTGTGCTGGCCTATTTTCTTCAGATAGATTCCTAGGGCCGTTCGTGGTGGCTCATGCCTGTAATCCCAACACTTTGGGAGGCCAAAGCAGGAGGATCACAAGGTCAGGAGTTCAAGACCATCCTGGCCAACATGGTGAAACCCTGTCTCTACTAAGAATATAAAAAATTAGCCGGGCGTGGTGGTGCATGCCTGTAGTTCCAGCTACTCGGGAGGCTGAGGCAGGAGAATCACTTGAACCCGAGAGGTGGCGGTTGCAGTGAGCCAAGATCGTGCCATGGCACTCCTGGGCGACAGAGTGAGACTCCATCTCAGGTTAAAAAAAATAAAATATGAAGATAGATTCCTAATAGGGAAATTACTAGGTCATAGGATATTAACATGTTTAAAGACTCTTGGGACATATTGTCAAATTCCTTTATCAAAAGATCATTCCAGCTGTTTCTTGCAGTGCCAAGGGCCGTCTGAGTCTGCAGTGATGGTAGTCTCACTTGTTGTGGACTGGACTAGAAGGCAGAGAGCTGTGTGGCAGTCCCTGCTCTGCCACAAATCAGCTACCTGGCCCTGAGAAAAGCAATTTTTACAAAGCACCAATAATAATGATTTTCAAATATATGTAAACCTGAGAGGCCGGGCGCGGTGGCTCAAGCCTGTAATCCCAGCACTTTGGGAGGCCGAGACAGGCGGATCACGAGGTCAGGAGATCGAGACCATCCTGGCTAACACGGTGAAACCCCGTCTCTACTAAAAACTACAAAAAACTAGCCGGGTGAGGTGGCTGGCGCCTGTAGTCCCAGCTACCCGGGAGGCTGAGGCAGGAGAATGGCGTGAACCCGGGAGGCGGAGCTTGCAGTGAGCTGAGATCCGGCCATAGCACTCCAGCCCGGG
>NC_045437.1:63874948-63896072 GCF_002776525.5 Piliocolobus tephrosceles
TTTTTTTTTTTTTTTTTTTTTTTGAGATGGAGTTTCTCTCTGTTGCCAGGCTGGAGTGCAGTGGCACGATCTTGGCTCACTGACACAGCCAAGTGATTCTCTTGCCTGGGTTCAAGTGATTCTCTTGCCTGAGCCTCCCAAGTAACTGGGATTACAGGCACGCGCCACCAAAAATCAGCACACCCAGCTGATTTTTTTGTATTTTTAGTAGAGACAGGGGTTCACTGTGTTGGTCAGGCTGGTCTTGAACTCCTGACCTCAGGTTATCTGCCCACCTCAGCCTCTCAAAATGCTGGGATTACAGGCATAACCAATGTGCCTGGCCTTTAAGTCATTTTCATATGTTTGTTTATTTGCTTGCTTATTTGTTTTGAACCTTGCAACTACCCCATGAAACAACAGGGAGGTATTATTCCTATTTGAAAGATCAGAAATACCCCTGGCAACATAGCAAAACCCCGCCTCTACAAAAAAATTAAAAATTAGCCAGACATGGTGGCACACACCTGTAGTCCCAGCTACTCAGGAGGCTGAGGTGGGGAGGATCTCTTGAGCCCAGGACGTCGAGCTGTGGTCATGCCACTGCAGTCCGGCCTGGGTGACAGAGCAAGATCCTGTCTCAAAATAATAATAATTATTATTATTATTATAATGATAATGATAAAGCTGGGTGTGTCGGCTCACACCTGTAATCCCAGCACTTTGGGAAGCTGGGGCGGGCAGATTTCTTGAGTTCATGAGTTTGAGACCAGCGTGGGCAACATGGCAAAACCCTGTCTCTACAAAAAATACCCAAAATTAGCTGGTGGCCTGCACCTGTAATCCCAGCTACTCGAGAGGCTGAGGTGGGAAACGGCTTCAGCCTGGGAGGCAGAGATTACAGTGAGCCGAGATCATGCCACTGCACTCCAGCCTGGGCAACAGAGTAAGACCCTGTCTCAAAAAAGAAGAAAGAAAACAAGGTCCAGAATGGTTAAGTAATTTTTTTTTCCAGAATCACCAGGTGGTAAACGACATAAAACACACTACTTCTGGTGCATACTTCAGAATAATTTCCATTTAAGTCACACCGCCTCCTTTTCACCATGTCATGCAATCCCTTTAGATCTTGGTGGGGATTGTCTTAGTGCTTCTCAGACTTTCCCGTGCACACAAATCATCCAGGTGTCTTCTTATGATAGAGAGTCTGATCAGCAGGTCAGGGATGGGCCCAAGATGTGACATTTCTAACAAACTCCCAGGTGATACAACACTGCCAGTCTGTGAACCCAACTTTGAATTGCCAGGTGGGAGAGAGTCACTTAAATTCCTTTCAGCAATACTACTCGATATTTCAGTATTTTCACCTAGGGCAAATCATTTAGTGTGTAGAAGCCATTTATCATATAGAACCCACCAGGTTCCAGAATGCATAGACAAGTGGATGACAATCAGTAACTCACCATAGCCTGGATTCCATCATTTTATACCAAAAATTCAAATAATACAGCTTTAAAAAATATATATATATATATATATATCTCTAAGAAGTTATTTGAAGCTAAAAACACAGATTGCAGAACCATCCCAGTACAGAGTAGGATATTTGGCTGGGGAGGCAAGAGCTATGTACAGAGAAGTGACCTAAGAACACCAGGGTGCATGACTAAGTACTGGCAAAGGAGGGCATCCCAGCCAGGGGCCACAGCCCTGGAAAGGCAAAGGAGAGGAGGCATTAGTCAAATATTTTAGGGTCAGTACTAATTTGGGAAGATAGAGATCTTCCCTATCTTCCCAGGGAGATAAGATGGGAAGTGCAACTCCAGGCGAGATTTTCATAGCCTGTGGATGCTTGGCTGAATTTAGACCTTTATCTGATGGCATACAGGAACAGGCCACCAAAAGCTTTTGTTTTTGTTTTTGTTTTGAGACAGAGTCTTACTCTGTCACCCAGGCTGGAGTGCAGTGGCATGATCTCTGCTCACTGCAACCTCTGCCTCCTGGGTTCAAGCAATTTTCCTGCCTCAGCCTACCAAATAGCTGGGATTACAGGCATGTGCCGTTACACCTGGCTAATTTTTGTATATTTAGCAGAGATGGGGTTTCACCATTTTGGCCAGGCTGGTCTTGAACTCCTGATCTCAAGTGATCCACCCACCTCAGCCTCCCAAAGTGCTGGGATTACAGACGTGAGCCACCATGCCCAGCCCTACTGAAAGCTTTTGAGCAAAGGAATGACATGATGAATGGAGTTAGGCAGATGAATTTTCAGAGGGAAATAAGTGGAGTGCTAAAAGGCTAATGCTGTATTAGCCATGAGAGAAGTGCAATGGAAATGAAAATGGACAGGTACAGGTACAAGAGATATTGTGAGGGAAAAAAGTAATAGGTTGACTGTACTGGCTAATTATATGTGGTGGATGATAGAAGAGTTTAGAGTGAGTCTCTGAGGTTTCAAGGCTGGACAATAGGAAAGCGGTGGTACCATTAGCAAAAACAGGAACATAGGAAGCATGCTGATTTATAAAACAATTTCCTCCTGATAAGCAACCACAACAATAGTCCCAACCAACTTTATATCCTGACATGGCCCAGGATACTACGATCACAATGGCAGAAGAAAGACAATTTGAGACAAAATTGCCTTAATTTTCTGATCACTAGTTAATATTCTGTCTTTTATCTATAAACAAATCTGCCAGGCTTATGACTGGTTTTCCAGGAGTGATGGGTATACACAGATTTCTGCCTCTTTTCTACCCATCCTAACAACTGTCGCTGGTTACACAGCTGACTAGAAGTGCAGAGAGAAATGTGCATGCTGGGATCAGGGCCAAACTTAACTGCGTCTGTGGGGTTCAGACCAGAGACTGGCATCGTGAATTCTGGCTTTCTGTGCACTCTCAGTACATGCACCTTTAGAAAAGCATTGATCTAATTCTGATTTCATTCTGACTTAGCATGATCCACTGGAAACCTCTTTGCAGGAATCTGAAATTCTAAGTTCAACTCACAAATACACTGGCTTCATTGCCTTACAGTGGCCTTGATGTCCTCAGAATAGCATAGTTATTTGCAGCCAAGGGCAGACCTTTGTACACCATTGGCAGCCTCTTCTCGGCGGAGCTCGTGGGAGCCTGAAAGGAAGAAGTCCAGACATGCAGGCAATTTTCTCCTCTGTTCATCAATTCACTCCATTGTCTTTTTCAGTGGTTTGACCTCATGCCACAATTGTAAGGTATTTTGGAAAGTCCTGAGATATATTCATAGCTGTGGCTGTATAAACAAAAGATTTTTAATTAAAATAAAAGCAATAATAGAAACATTTTCAAGAAGAAGTTTGAGTTTTTAAAAAGCCAAATGTCTTCATCAGATTCCACCTGGGATAGTTCCATGTGTGGATTCTTTTCTTTTCCTGTGACTTCTTATCACAGATAATTAACAAGAATTTGTGGAACACCCACTCTGTTCAGAGCACAATAATAGTACTGCCATTGTTTAGGGTTTAAAACAAGTTGCTAATTCAATAAACCCAGTAAAGTTTGTTTGTTTGTTTGTTTGCTTTACCCCTTTGTAACAACCATCTTTTATCTCTGAGATTAAATATATTTCAATGGTAGAATCATGTGGTAACATATATCATGATTTATCATAAATTTGCAGTTGACTATCAAGTGAGATTGAACTATGGTATGAAGCTACCATAGAAAAACTTTTTCTCTATTCCTTCTCTCTTCAGGCTTCTAATGGAAGTATAGTTAGTTTGAGTGGTGAGAGAAATGTTCCAAGAACAGGCAGATGCAACATCAGCATCTGCCACAATAGAAATGAGTAATGAAGTCTCAGGATAATTTCTGCTTTTGTTTTGGCAATAAAAAGCTGACCTGTGTTTTCTTCTCAATCATTTCTTGAGCCAGTAAACCTAATATAGGCAAATAAATTAGTTCAGAAATGTCTTCAGTAAGGGGATACTCTTAGAGAATGGGCAAGTGACTTTGGGAGGCCCAGGTGGGAGGATCACTTGAGCTCAGGAGTTCAAGACCAGCCTGGGCAACATAGTGAGACCCCTCTCTATTTTAAAAAAATGAGAGAGAAAATAGGCAAGTGATTCAAGCAACTCATTATTTCAACTACAGTCACACAGCAGGAAAATATTCAAAACCAAATAAATGCCCCAGAATTTGCATAAGAACAAACCCACAGAAAGAAAAGATAAGACTGCGAAAACCAGCTAGATTTCATCTGTTACTTCAGCCTTTGGGCAAGATCTGTTTAATATATGCTTTTGTAAAAGTTTCTTATCTATGGAACCAGCTAAGTTCTTTGAAATGTCACTTCATCTTGATGTTCCTAATGATGAGGAAAGATTTGTTTGCTGGGCTGTGTCCAAACACAAGCTGAAGTGGAGATTCTATGTACATATCAAGATGATTTGGACCAAAAGGAGCTCTTTCAGGAATTTGGAGCCCATTTCACTATGTCTCACTTTTGTTGAGGTTTCCATAATGGAGTGGTTATAAGGTTTACTGCACACTTACGTTTCATTTTCAGTAAATGGGATTAAATGGACAGAGACTAAACAGTTTGTGTTGTGTCTGGGCATGGTGGCTTACGCCTGTAACCCCAGCACTTTGGGAGGTCGAGGCCAGCCTGGGCGACATAGTGAGACCCTATTTCTACAAAAAATACAAAAATTAGTCAGACATGGTGGCATGTGCCTGTAGTACCATCTACTTGGAAAGCTGAGGTGGACCGATCACTTGAACCCAGCAGGTAAACGCTGCAGTGAGCTGTGAGCCGTGACCACACGGCTGCCCTCCAGTCTCGGTGACAGAGTGAGACCCCATTAAAAAAAAAAATTATGTTGCTTCAAGCTTTGCTTGTATGTTTTAGGATAGTTTCCCAAATCTTTCAAAATATTGGATTCATTAAGTTTTTTGTTGTTCGGGAAGTTTTTTTTGTTTGTAGAAATGTTACCATTTTCTATAACTATGGTATAATATCACAATCAGGTTGTTGATACAATCAGCAATCTCATTCAGATTTCCCCAGTTTGACTTGTACTGGGTGTGTGTGTGTGTGTGTATTTACACAATATTATTACTTGTATAGTTTTGTCTATTCACCCTACAGTCAAAATGCAGAACGGTTCCATCACCACAAGGATTCCTTGTGTTGCCTTTCTGGAGCAACACACACACCCCTCCCACCCCACAAACTGTGTTTGTTTTTTTTTTTTTTTTTTTGAAACAGAGTCTCACTCTTCGCCTAGGCTGGAGTGCAGTGGCGTAATCTCAGCTCACTGCAACCTCTGCCTCCCAGGTTCAAGCAATTCTCTTGTCTCAGCCTCCCAAGTAGCTGGGACTATAGGTTCGTGCCACCACACCAGGCTAATTCTTTGTATTTTTTAAGTAGAAATGGGTTTTCAGCATGTTGGCCAGGCTGGTCTCAAACTCCTGACCCCAAGCAATCCACCCACCTTGGCCTCCCAAAGTGCTGGGATTATAGGCATGAGCCACTATGCCCAGCCCCTGTATTGTATTTTGATCTATCAGTTAGTTCTCCATGTAGGTTGGAAAGTCAGATTATAGCGATGAAAAGCATGGGCTCTGAAGCATCACTGCCTGGGTTTGGATCCAGGATCTACCACCACACTAGGTAATTTATATACCTTATCTTATTTAATGCTCACAAAAGCCTTGTGAAATAGGTATTCTTATCCCTGTTTTCTTTTCTTTTCTTTTTTTTTCAAGACAGAGTCTTGCTCTGTTGCCCAAGCTGGAGTGAAGTGGTGCGGTCTCCGGAAGTGGTGCGGTCTCCGCTCACTGCAACCTCCACCTCTAAGATTCAAGCGATTGTCCTGCCTCAGCATCCTGAGCAGCTGGGATTACAGGTCTGCACCACCACGCCTGGCTGATTTTTGTATTTATAGTAGAGACAAGGTTACATCATGCTGACCAGGCTGGTTTCAAACTCCTGGCCTCAAGGATCCTCAAACGCCTCGGCCTCCCAAAGTGCTGGGATTATAGGCGTGAGCCACCACACCTGGCCTATCCCTATATTCATATGAGGAAACTGACCCTTAGAGAAATGAAATAGAATGCAGTATTTGCTCCGAGTAACACACTAATGGACATTCCAACTAAGATACAAAACCAGGATTGTCTGACCCCAGAGCCTATGCTTTTCCCCAACAGCAAACATTAACTTTATAAGAATAAATAAATGCATCTTTGTGCATTTATTTATTTTGGTACATTTATCTATTATTTAATAAAGGTGCACCAAAGATGAACTTTTGTACATGAAAATGATTTTTTTTAGAGTAGAGTTGTAAATAATATCTGTTGGATAGAAAAGGGAATTCCAGGTCAGGCACAGTGGCTCACGCCTGTAGTCCCAGCACTTTAGGAAGCAGAGGTGGGTGGATCATTTGAGCCCAGGAGTTCGAGACCAGCCTGGGCAACATGGTGAAATCCTGTCTCTACAAAAAAAAAAAGCAAAAAAAAAAAAAAAAAAAAAACTAGCTAGGCCTAGTGGTGTGTGCCTGCAGTCCCAGCTACTCAGTAGGCCAAGGTGGGAGGATCACTTGAGCCCGGGAGATTGAGGCTACAGTGATCCACTGTGATCTTGCCACTGCATTCTATCCTATAACAGAGCGAGACCCTGTATTAAAAAAAAAAAAAAAAAAGAAGAGAAAAGAAAAGAGAATTCCAAAGTGTATAGTTTTATTACCCTACAGGACATTAAACAAGTTTTGAAAAAAATTAATAGACCTTTCCTTTTTACCAGTTTTTGATTTGCTGATAAATTGAACAGATTGTACGGACAGTTCCCATATAACCTCTCTTCCTCCACTCTTACCACAACAGTTTCTCCTATTACTGTATTAACATCTTGCATTAGTGTGGTACATTCGTTATAATTGATGAACCAGTACTGACAAATTATTATTAACTAAATTTCACAGATTACATTTGGGTTCATTCTTTGCGTTGTATAGTTTTACAGGTCTTAACAAATACATAGTGTCATGCATCCACCATTACAATGCCATACAGAATATTTCACTACCCTAAAAATCTAATGTGTTTCACCTATTCATTCCTTCCCTGAACTCCTGGCAATCCCTGACCTTTTTATTGTCACTACAGTTTTGCCTTTTTCAGGATGTCGTATAGTTAATAATATGTAGCCTTTGTGGATTGGCTTCTTTTACTTAGCAATATGCATTCAAGATTCCTTCATGTCTCTCTGTGGCTTGATAGTTCATTTCTTTTTAATGCTATATAATACTTCGCTAAATGGCCAATATTGCAGTTTGTTCACCTATTCAACTATTGAGGGCTGTTTTTGTTGCTGCCAGCTTTTGACACCTATAAATAAAGCTGCTATAAACTTTGGCATGAAGATTTTTGTGTAAACAGAAGTTCTGAACTCATTTGGGTAAATACCCAGGAGCATGACTGCTGAATTATACGGTAGGAGTATGTTTAACTCTATAAGAAACTGTTGGCCAGGTGTGGTGGCTCACGCCTGTAATTCCAGCACTTTGGGAGGCTGAGGCAGACAGATCACCTGAGGTCAGGAGTTTGAGATCAGTCTAGCCAACATGGTGAAACCCCATCTCTACTAAAAATACAAAAATTAGCCGGGTGTGGTGGCACACACCTGTGGCACCAGCTACTCAGGAGGCTGAGGCAGGAGAATCCCTTGAACTCAGGAGGTGAAGGTTGCACTGAACTGAGATCGCACTGCTACGTTACATCCTGAGTGACAGAGCAAGACTCTGTCTCAAAAAAAGAAAGAAAGAAAGAAAGAAACTGTCAAACTGTCTTCTAAAGTGACTGTACCATTTTGCATATCTATAAAGTTTTTAAAAAATCTAATTTAGGTGCAGTGGCTCCTAAAGTGACTGTACCATTGTGCATATATATTGAGTTTTTAAAAAATCTAATTTAGGCACAGGTGTGGTGGCTCACGCCCGTAATCCTAGCACTTTGGGGTGCCAAGGTGGGCAGATTGCCTGACCTCAGGAGTTCAAGACCAGCCTGGGCAACGTGGTGAAACCCCATTTCTAGTAAAATACAAAAAAAATTAGCCAGATGTGGTGGCGGGCACCTGTAGTCCCAGCTACTTGGGAGGCTGAGGCAGGAGAATTGCTTGAACTCAGGAGGCAGAGGTTATAGTGAGCCAAGGTTGCACCACTGTACTCCAGCCTGGGTGATAGAGCGAAAAAAAAAAAAAATTCTAATATAGTAATCTTATTTCTAGATTATTTCTTTCATAAATTGCAGATATTCCATCTCTTGAATTCTCCCGCGAACTAGTTTCACCATCTTGATGGCTCCCCAGTTAACAAGGTAAATAAATATTTGACATGTGCTCACTTAAATATTTGTGTTAAGGGCCATGCTTTTTACTTTCTAAAAATTATGCTTTGAAATGATAACCTACCATATTTCCCACATGAAAGATATAACATACACTACAAGAAGAAAATCTTTTGTCAGTTTTCTAGCCATAGTAATGACCTTCACAGTCACACTGAGATTTCCTAAGGGTAGACTCACATGTAAACTGGCTCAACAACTCTTTTCAAAGCTAATATTTTACAAGTGCAAAAGAGTACCCGGTGAACATTCCAGGGAACTGATCCATAAATTTATTTCCAAAATGTTTTAACTTGGGAACCAATTACTGGATAAATGCTAAGTTACCCTGGTATAAATCTGATAAAAATGAATTTTTCAAGTCACACAGTCTCCTTTGTTCAGTATATTTTTAATTTAGTGGTCTCTCTTAAGGGAGGAATTGAAATCAACTCTCTGCAACTGGGTCTTAGGCTTATCTCCAAGAAATAAAATCTCACAGAGTTTTGAGGCCTACAGTCTAAATTCCGACACTGCACAGAACTTGCACAGACAGGGTAGAGAGAGTAGAATTACAGGTCTGGTAGTCAGGGAGGCTAGGGTGCGTGGTTTGAATGTCAAGGGCATTCTTGGGCTTGCTGCAAACCTCATTCTGATTCTTCCATTTTTTGACTGTTGAACTGAAGCCTATTTCTCTGCAGGGTTAAGTTATTCCAGACCATGGAGAGAATGATTCGCTCTTGCCACCCTCCTCAGATGTGGAGCCACCGGGGAGATGGTTGGCACTGTGCACATGGAGCTCATGTACACACACACACACACATGCACACACACCCACACCCCTCAATTAATGTAAAGGTCCCAACATAAACATTAGTTCTCACAAGTGCTCCAAGGATTTTAAAGGCTTCGGTGCTGCAAAAAAATATTTAGTCAGCTTGTGACAGCTACAATCCTGCTCCTGTTTCAGGTTTAAGAAAAAAAGAAAGAAAAAAAAAAGGAAACCATACTCATTTCTTCCTTCCACAGCTCAGTGAAATTCCAAAAAATTAGTAAGAATCCCTTAGCTTGCCTCATTGGTAGAAATGTCTGCTTGGGACATTCCTTTGGCCACTTTCGCTGAAAACTGCATACCTCTGGGACTAAAGCATCCCCACTCCAGTCTCCTGTCTCAAAACTGACTGAGAATTGTCTACAAAGATAGGAGGACTCTGTGCAAAAAAAACCCCAGAGAAAACAACACAAAACCACACCTGACCCTGCATAGAGGCTGTATTTCCAGAGAGAAAACACAGTCTCTGAGATAGTATTAGGTTGGTGCAAAAGTAATTGCGTTTTTTGTAATACTTTTAATGGCAAATTAATATCTTTTAGCATCCCTCAGGGTCTCTTTTTATTTTCCCTGCTGAGCAGGTAACCACCTACGGAGTGTTTGTCCCTGTTTCCATCATAGTGAAGGAAATGTGGGACATTCTTTTGCCTGTGAAATGGGAAAGTCGTCACTGCGATATATTGTGTTAACTTTCTCCGAGAGCCCATCTTCGCAAGTGAAGAGGCCTTCCTTGTAGGAAATAGAAATGCTGACCAGGCCTTTTCTATCTAGGACACTTGTGCTCCTGGTCATTTTACTACAGCAGTTTGTGTTTAATTTGTTGTTTTATTTGGCAATGAGCAAGGAAGGAAAACAAGGGTATTAATAATGATAATCGTCATTTGAACTTCCTGGGTACAACACGTACTTGTACCCAAGTGCTGAATAAAACTTTTAAAAAAGGATTATTTATCTGTGTGCACAAATGAGACTAAAAATTGCCATGAACTTAAATCATTCATTTTCCTTTGTCCCAGAAAAACACATTTTTGTCTCTGTGGCATTTGAATCAACTTTTCTTTCCTTTCCTAATTTTGGCATTTGAAAAGATTTTATGTCATGAAATGACTTTATTTATGTATTCTGCAACCCTTGCAACAAAGCCTTAGGGCATACCAATTAAAAACATGAGTTTTACCCAGCAAAGAACTGAAGAAATTTGATGATTTTTCATCGATGAAACAGTTTCCATTAGCAAGCTCCTTGCAAAATGATAGTGCTATTTGGTGACTCAAATGGCATAAATCTGGTTGTCTTTCTGGTTTTGCGGCGAATCCCGCCTGCCATGGTCTCTGTTGTTGATTTAGGATTTTGGCTTAGCGGCCCTTTGTTCTTTCCTCTCATCCCTCCTTTGTTAGAAAGGTGGAAAATCAGCAAAGGGTTGTGGGTGCCAAGAAAACAAGGCTCCTAGCAGGAGTCTCTTGAGTGTGGTTACCATTTATGGATTATGATCTAATAATTCAAATTCCAGGGCAACAGAAGACCATTGCAGAAGTTTTCTTGGCATATTAAAATCTTCCCGCAAGAGAGTTTACCAGAAAAGGAATCTCTGAGGTGAGGACCTGATGTCCACATCTTTGCATTGGATGGCCAACATTTCTGAGAAACACTAAGCTGTGAGGTCTTCTGAGAAATAAGCTGATGTCACAGGGTTGGACGGACCTATTGCCACAAGATGCTAATGCTCTGGAAACCTGCCAAATGTATCGCCTGTTTAAAATGGACTGCATAGAACTACCATTTGATCCAGCATTCCCACTACTGGGTATCTACCCAGAGGAAAAGAAGTCATTATACGAAAAAGATACTTGCAGCCGGGTGTGGTGGCTCATACCTGTAATCCCAGAAATTTGGGAGGCTGAGGTGGGCAGATCACCTGAGGTCAGGAGTTCGAGACCAGCCTGGCCAATATGGTGAAACCCTGTCTCTACTAAAAATACAAAAATTAGCTGGGTGTGGTGGCAGGCACCTTCCAGTTACTTGGGAGGCTGAGGCAGGAGAATCCCTTGAAAGCAGAGGTTGCAATGAGCTGAGATTGTGCCATTGTACTCCAGCTCTGGGCAACAGAGCAAGACTCTGTCTTGGAAAAAATAAAAAAAGAAAAAGGAAAAGATACTTACACATGCATATTTATAGCAGCAGTTTGCAATTGCAAAATTGTGGAATCAACCCAAATGCCCATCGATCAATTAGTGGATTACGTATATATAATATATATATATATATATAAAATCACAGTTTCTTTGTGATAGAGGCGGGTTTCACTGTGTTAGCCAGGATGGTCTCGATCTCCTGACCTTGTGATCTGCTGGCCTCAGCCTCCCAAAGTGCTGGGATTACAGGAATGAGCCACCACACTCAGCCAAGTCATTAGAACTTTACCAATCCTGCAAACAGTATACATGAGACACTTTTTCCTCACTGTTTTTAGCTGGTAAAACTAGTGGCTGTGTTAAGGCTACTAAACACTAGTGGCTTTAAACACATCCCGAGTGGGACTCAATTTGGCTTAAAAATGTGTCTTGCTGGAGACAAATATCTAAGTGATTTTAAATATTGCAAAATATTTGTAAAGATAGAAAAAAGATAAAAAAGGTAAAAGTAGATGAAAGAGTCACATTCCATAATTTTAACAAGAAAATGAACCAATATTTCAAAGATGAAAAATTGTTTCTTGATAGCAAATTCAAATCACGTAAGCTGTATATTTCAGTTAAAAATATTTTTTAAAAAACAGCCATATCAGACCAACAGGAGGTTTCTGTCTAAAATAGTTCATTAGCAGATCGGGAAACCACAATGTTTTCTGACCACAATGTTTGCTGACATAGTTTCTCATTCCTTTGTTTATGCATACATTGTTCCTGGAGACATGTCTGATGACAGCTGTAAGACCATCATCATCAAAAAAACCTATAGTTAAAATGCAGACTAATGAGCCTGTTTCAACATGTCTCCAAGCTGCCTTAAATCACACCTTGATCCACTTCTGGCCTGGGCGTGGTGGCTCAGCCTGTAATCCCAGCACTTTGGGAGGCCCAGGCGGGCGGATCACTTGAGACTAGAAGTTCGAGACCAGCCTGGTCAACAAGGAGAAACCCAGTCTCAAATAAAAAATACAAAAATTAGGCCAGGCACAGTGGCCTAAACCTGTAATCCCAGCATTTTGAGAGACCGAGGTGGGCGGATCACTTGAGGTCAAGAGTTCCAGACCAGCCTGGCCAATATGGTGAAACCCCATCTCTACTAAAAATACAAAAAATAGGCTGGGCATGGTGGCTAATGCTTGTAATCCCAGCTACTCAGAGGCTGAGGCAGGAGAATCACTTGAACCCAGGAGGTGGAGGTTGCAGTGAGCCAAGATCGTGCCATTGCACTCCATTCTGGGCAACAAGAGCGAAATTCCATCTCAAAAACAAAAAAATAAAAATTAGCTGGGTGTGGTGGCACGCACCTGTAATCCCAGCTACTCAGGAGGCTGAGGCTTGAGAATCACTTCAGCATGAGAGGCAGAGGTTGCAGTGAGTTGAGATCGTGCCACTGCACCTCAGCCTAGGCAACAGAGTGAGACTACATCTCAAAGGGAAGGGAAGGGAAGGGAAGGGAAGGGAAGGGAAGGGAAGGGAAGGGGAATCTGCTTCTGTCTAGGTGCAATGGCTCAGCCTGTAATCCTAGCACTTCAGGAGGCTGAGACGGGAGGATCACTTGAGTCCAGGAGTTCATAACAAGCCTGGGTAACATAACCCTGTGTTAATAAAAATAATTTTTTAAAAATTAGCCTGGTGTGGTGGCATGTGCCTGTAGTCCCAGCTATTTGGGAAGCTGACGCAGGAGGATTGCTTAAGCCCAGGAGGTTGAGGCTGCAGTGAGCCATGATTATGCCATCGCACTCCAGCCTGGATGACAGAGTGAGACCCTGTCTCAAAAACAACAACAACAACAACAAAATCTGCTTCCTAGAAACATCAAACATATTAGACCCTACAATTTCGGGAGGTTGTTTTTTGTTTGTTTTTTTGGTTTGTTTTTGTTTTTGAGATAGAGTTTTGCTTTGTGGCCCAGGTAGGAGTGCAATGGCACGATCTTGGCTCACTGCAACCTCTGCCTCTCGGGTTCAAGTGATTCTCCTGCCTCAGCCTCCCAAGTAGCTGGGATTACAGGCATGTGTCACCATGCCCAGCTAATTTTGTATTTTTAGTAGAGATGGGGTTTCGCCACGTTGGTCAGGCTGGTCTCGATCTCCTGACCTCAGGTGATGCGCCCACCTCGGTCCCCCAAAGTGCTAGGATTACAGGTGTGAGCCACTGCGCCCAGCCCATGGAAGTTTTTATAAATTTGCTCTATGTAAGGCATTGCCCAGAATTCAGGATTGTAAAAAATGAAAAAGTGGAACCCTTTATTCAAATAAAGTTGTATATAGAAACCTAATACGTAAAACACTAAGGAAAAATCTGCTTTGCTTCAAGCCAGATCAGGGCTCACAGCCCCATTTCTTCAGCCCTATCTTTTCCTCAGTACAGATGCTCCTTGATTTATGATGGGTTTATGTTGCAATAAATCATAAATTGAAAATATCATACATGGAAAATGTATTTAATACATTTAACCCACTGAACATCATAGCTTAGCCTGGGCTACCTTAAATGTGCTCAGAACACTTATATGAGCCTGTAGGCAAACTCATCTAACACAAAGCCTACTTTTTAATAAAGTGTTAAATATCTCATGTAATTTATTGAATACTGAGCTCAAAAAACAGAATGGTTGTACATGGGCACTCACCATTAATGTACATGATGAAAGCATATGGAGCCTGAAGAATGTTTAAAGCATTGAACTAAAATGAATTGCTCCGTGATAAAGATGCTGCAGTGGCAGGGTCATCAATTTATCTCTCTTCTGATGAGGCTGGGAAATAGGCACTTGGGCATCCACACAGTACACTGTAGAGTTTGGGTTGTTTATCCTCCTGGTCTCATGGCTGCCTGGGAGCTGCATCTCGCTGCAGCTGCCCACCTGTCTTGGGAGTATCATATCCCATGTTGCAGGGGGAGACTCTGTCTCAACAAAAAAAAAAAAAAGAAAAGAAAAAGAAAAATAGATCATAGAGTAAGTCTCTTGTTGTTGTTTTTGTTTTATTTTATTTTTATTTATTTATTTATTCTGAGATGGAGTTTCGCTCTTGTTGCCCAGGCTGGAGTGCAATGGCGCGTTCTCAGCCACAGCAACCTCCGCCTCCCCAGTTCAAGCAATTAGCTCCCCTCAGCCTCCCGAGTAACTGGGATTACAGGCGCCTACCACCACGCCCACCTAATTTTTATATTTTTAGTAGAGATGGGGTTTCACCATATTGGTTTTCTGTTCCTGCATTAATTCACTTAGAATAATGGCTTCCAGCTTCATCCACGTTCCTGCAAAGGACATGATTTCATTCTTTTTATGGTTGCATAGTATTCCATGGTGTATATGTTCCACATTTTCTTTATCCAACCCACTGCTGAAGGGCAACTAGGTTGATTCCATGTCTTTGCTATCATGAATAGTGCTGTGATGAGCATATGAGAGTATATGTCTTTTTTGTTTGTTTTTGGTTTTTGGTTTTTTGGTTTTTTTTTTTTTTAGATGGAGTTTCGCTCTCGTTGCCCAGGCTGGAGTGCAATGGTGCAATCTTGGTTCATTGCAACCTCCACTTCCCAGGTTCAAGTAATTCTCCTACCTCAGCCTCCCAAGTAACTGGGATTACAGGCGCCCACCACCATGCCCAGCTAATTTTGTACTTTTAGTAGAGGTGGGGTTTCACCATATTGGCTACGCTGGTCTCAAACTCCTAATCTTAGGTGATCCACCTGCCTCAGCCTCCCAAAGTGCTGGGATTACAGGTGTGAGCCAACGTGCCTGGCTGAGTGTATATGTCTTTTTGGTAGAACGATTTGTTTTCTTTTGGATACATACCCAGTAATGAGATTGCTGGATCGAATGGTAGTTCATTTAAAGTTCTTTAAGAAATCTCTGGTCGGGCGTGGTGGCTCACGCTTGTAATCTCAGCACTTTTGGAGGCCGAGGTGGGTGGATCACCTGAGGTCAGGAGTTCAAGACCAGCCTGGCCAAGATGGTGAAATCCCGTCTCTACTAAAAATGCAAAAATTAGCCAGGCATAGTAGCGGGTGCCTGTAATCCCAGCTACTCAGGAGGCTGAGACAGGAGAATCACTTGAACCCAGGAGGTGGAGGTTTCAGTGAGCCGAGATTGCACCACTGTACTCCAGCCTGGGCAACAAAGAGTGAAACTCCGTCTCAAAAAAAAAAAAGAAATCTCCAAACTGCTTTCCACAGTGGCTAAACTAATTTACACTTCCGTCAACGGTATATAAGAGTTCCCTTTTCTCTGCAGCCTTACCAGCATCTGTTGTTTTCTGACTTTTTAATAATAGCCATTCTGACTGGTGTGAGATGATATCTCACTGTGGTTTTGATTTTCTTTTCTCTGATAATTACTGATGTTGAGCATTCTTTTCATATGTTCATTGACCACTTGTATGTCTTCTTTTGGGAAATGTCTTTTGCCCACTTTTTAATGTGATTGTTTTTTCTTTCCACTTCTGTAAATTTTATAATTAGAAAACTTAGAAAGGCCAGAAAAATGAAAATTTAATATACATTAAATAGAGAAAATCAGTAGCATACCTGTATGCTAGCAACAACTCATTGGAAAATAGAAGTTTTTTAAAAAATATATAGTTCCAAATCCTATATATAAATAGGATATAAATAAGATTTGGAATTTCTCTGAGTATTCTTTTTTTGTTTTTTTGTTTTTGTTTTATTTTGTTTTGTTCTTTGAGACAGAGTCTAGCTCTGTCGCCAGGCTGCAGTGCAGTGGCGCGATCTCGGCTCACTGCAACCTCCACCTCCCGGGTTCAAGTGATTCTCCTGCCTCAGCCTTCCGAGTAGCTGGGATTACAGGCGTGTGCAGCCACGCCCAGCTAATTTTTTTATTTTTAGTAGAGATGGAGTTTCACCGTGTTGGCCAGAATGGTCAGTCTCCTGACCTTGTGATCTGCCCACCTCGGCCTCCCAAGGTTCTGGGATCACAGGTGTGAGCCACTGCACCTGCCCTTCTTTTTTTTTTTTTTTTTTTTTTAATTATACTTTAAGTTGTGGGATACATGTGCAGAATTTTCGGGTTTGCTACATAAGTATACATGTGCCATGGTAGTTTGCTGCACCCATCAACCCATCATCTACATTAGGTATTTCTTCTAATGCTATCCCTCCTCTAGCCCCCCACCTCCTGACAGGTCTTGGTGTGTGATGTTCCCCTCCTTGTGTCCATGTGTTCTCATTGTTCAACTCCCACTTATGAGTGAGAACATGGAATGTTTGGTTTTCTGTTCCTGTGTTAGTTGCTGAGAATGATGGTTTCCAGCTTCATCCACGTCCCTGCAAAGGATGTGAACTCATCCTTCTTTATGGCTGCATAGTATTCCATGGTGTATATGTGCTACATTTTCTTTATCCAGTCTATCATTGATAGGCATTTGGGTTGGTTCCAACTCTTTGCTGTTGTGAATAGTGCTGCAATAAACATACATGTGCATGTGTCTTTATAGTAGAAGGATTTATAATCCTTTGGGTATATACCCAGTAATGGGATTGCTGGGTCGAATGATATTTCTGCTTCTAGATCTTTGAGGAATTGCCACACTGTCTTCCACAATGGTTGAAATAATTTACACTCCCACCAACAGTGTAAAAGTGTTCCTATTTCTCCACATCCTCTCCAGCATCTGTTGTTCCCTGACTTTTTAATGATCACCATTCTAACTGGGGTGAGATGGTATCTCACTGTGGTTTTGATTTGCATTTCTCTAATGACCAGTGATGATGAGCTTTTTTTTCATATGTTTGTTGGCTGCATAAATGTCTTCTTTTGAAAAGTGTCTGTTCATATCCTTTGGCCACTTTTTGATAGAGTTGTTTTTTTTGTTGTTGTTGTAAATTTGTTTAAGTTCCTTGTAGATTCTGGATATTAGCCCTTTGTCAGATGGATAGATTGCAAAAATTTTCTCCCATTCTGTAGGTTGCCTATTCACTCTGATGATAGTTTATTTTGCTGTGCAGAAGCTCTTTAGTTTAATTAGATCCCATTTGTAAATTTTGGCTTTTGTTGCCATTGCTTTTCATATTTTAGTCATAAAGTCTACGCACATGCGTATGTCCTGAATGGTATTGCCTAGGTTTTCTTCTAGGGCTTTTATGGTTTAGGTCTTACGTTTAAGTCTTTAATCCATCTTGAGTTAATTTTTGTATACGGTGTAAGGAAGGGGCCCAGTTTCAGTTTTCTGCATATGGCTAGCCAGTTTTCCCAACACCATTTACTAAATAGGGAATCCTTTCCCCATTGCTTGTTTTTGTCAGCTTTATCAAAGATCAGATGGTTGTAGATGTGTGGCGTTACTTTTGAGGCCTCTATTCTGTTCCATTGGTGTATATATCTGTTTTGGTACCAGTACCATGCTGTTTTGGTTACTGTAGCCTTGTAGTATAGTTTGAAGTCAGGTAGGGTGATGCCTTCAGCTTTGTTCTTTTTGCTTAGGATTATCTTGGTTATATGAGCTCTTATTTGGTTCCATATAAAATTTAAAGTAGCCTTTTAAAATTCTGTAGAGAAAGTCAGTGTTAGCTTGATAGGGATAGCATTGAATCCATAAACTACTTTAGGCAGTATGGCCATTTTCACGATATTGATTCTTCCTATTCATGAGCATGGAATGCTTTTTCTTTTGTTTGTGTCCTCTCTTATTTCCTTGAGCAGTGGTTTGTAGTTCTCCTTGAAGAGGTCCTTCGCATCCCTTGTAAGTTGTATTCCTAGGTATTTTATTCTAAAAAAGAAAAATCCTCTAAGAAAAAGACAAACAACTAAATAGAAAAATGCACAAAACAGTTGAACAGATATTGC
This sequence comes from Piliocolobus tephrosceles, assembly GCF_002776525.5. Classification (NCBI taxonomy): domain Eukaryota; kingdom Metazoa; phylum Chordata; class Mammalia; order Primates; family Cercopithecidae; genus Piliocolobus; species Piliocolobus tephrosceles. The sequence continues at coordinate 63,893,129 of NC_045437.1, forward strand.
ATAAAAGAGGCTATCCTAGTGGCTAATATAGTAAAAGATGCTCAGCTTCATTAGTTATTAGGGAAATGCAAACCACAGCCATAATTAAATCCCTCTAAATATCCACCAGAATATCTATAGAGAAAAAGTACTGGTGACAATGTGGAGTAACTGCAATCCTCATACATTGCTGGTAGGAGTGGTACAAACACTTTAGAAAATTGTTTGGTAATATCCAGTAAAGCTGAACATATCCACACTTTATGACCCAGAAATACCACTTCCAAATGTAATGCAATAGAAATGTGTTCACATGTTCACCAAAAGACATGGACAACAATGTGTATAACAGTACAATGCATAGTTGCCCCAAACTTGGAGACTATCCAAGTGTCCATAAAAAACAGAATGGGGCTGGGCACAGTGGCTCACACCTGTAATCCTAGCACTTTGGGAGGCCATGGTGGGAAGATTGCTTGAGTCCAGGAGTTTGAGACCAGCCTGGGAAACATGGAGAAATCTCATCTCTACAAAAAATACAAAAATTAGCTAATTGCATTAATGTGCACCTGTAGTCACGGCTGCTTGGGAGGCTGAGGTGGGAGGATCGTGAGGCAGAGGTTGTAGTGAGCTGACATTGTCCCACTGTACTGCAGCCTGGGTGACAGAGCAAGACCCCGTCTCAAAAAACAAAACAAACCAAAAAAACAAAAATAGATGAATAAATTGTGGTGTATTCATAAGATATAGAAAACTCTACAACAATGAGAATAAATAATTTACAGCCACATGCAACAAATCAGTGGATCTCACAAAAGTGATGTTGAGTGAAAGAAGTACGTACTATATAATTCCATTGATATTTAGACATTTCAGCTGAGCCTAGTGGCTCACACCTTAATCTCAGCACTTTGGGAGGCTGAGGCAGTAGGATCACTTGAGCCTAGGAGTTCGAGGTTATGGTGAGCTATGATTGTACCATTGCATCTCCAGCCTGGGTGACAGAGCAAGACCCTGTGTCTTAAAGAAAAAAAAATTAAAGACATTCCATCGATATTAAGTACGTAGTATATAATTCCATCAGTAATTTGAGTTGTATATAAAATTGATTTATATGTTGTGCTTTACAGTGTTCTAATGGGCTTTCTAAACATTATGTTTAAATTTATATGGCTTATATGTCTATAACACCAGCAGCTAAGTAAGCATCAAATTTGTCATTGCATTTCCCTCTTTAAACAAACCTGTGGTAAGCAGAATAATGGTCCCCCAAAGACATCCATGTCCTAATGTCCTAATTACTAGAACCTGTGAATATGTTACTTTGTAAGGAAAGGGACTTTGCAGATGTGATTAAATTAAGGGCCCTGAGAAGGGGAAATTATGCTGGGATATCTGGGTGAGTCCTATTCAAAATCACATGCATCCTTAAAATTGGAGAACCTCTCCCAATGTGGTAGGAGGGAGATGTGACTATGGAAGAATAGTTAGAGAAATGCTAATTGCTGGCTTTGAAGAGGAAAGAGAGAATAATGAGCCATGGAATGAGGGCAGTCTTTGAAGTCAGAGAAGGCAAAGAAACAGATTCTCCCCTAGATCCTCCTAAAAGGAACGCAATCCTGCCAACGCCTTGATTTAAGCCCAGTGAAAAACATATGGGATGTCTGATTTACAGAACTGTAAGATAATGAATTTGTATTTTTTTAGGCAGCAGGGAGGGCAGGATCTCACTCTGTTACCCAGGCTGAAGTACAGTGGCAAGATCATGGCAGCCTCAACCTTCTGTGCTCAGACAATTCTCCTGCTTCAGCATCCCAAGTAGCTGGAACCACAGGTACGTGCCACAATGCTTGGCTATTTTTGTTTTATTATTGTTTGTACAGATGGGGTTTCCCTGTGTTGCCCAGGCTAGTCTTGAACTCCTAGGCTCAAGTGATACTCCCACCTCGGCCTCCTAGAGTGTTGGGATTTCGGGTATGAGCCAGCACACCCAATTTGTATAGTTTTTGAAAAACCAAGTTGGTGGTAATTCGTTGTAGCAGCAATAGAACACTGATATATCTTTCTTCTCCTGATTTTTAGTTGGAAAGGCAACATTTTAAAAACTCTCCTGCTTTCATCTCTCATGAGTTCCCACTGTCAGTAGCAGCAGCAATGATCCTGTAGTGCAGGAAGTGTGGCAAGATTGAGAGTTATGAACTGTATTGAATAAATCAGATATGCAAGGAGAGAAGGACACAAAGGGCTTGTCTTCCGTTCAACCCCAGTTCAACTGTCGTTGGGGGTTCTGTCATGAAAACAAGTGCTGTTTCTGCAAGGTGCAGAGACCAGGGCAATGCTCCTATCTGCTCTTGATTTAATAACGAAAATACCTTCGTAAATAAGGAAATCGTTCTAGTAAGTATTTGGCATGCCAATGATACTAAAAATCCATTAATGCATCTGAGAAGTGATTATTCCTCCCTGAATTGGGGCCAATAAGATGACTCTTTGAGGTCTCCAACAAGAGAATAATATAACCAAGCAGAGAACCTGGCTGTTTAATTAGCAAGCCTGAAAAGTAATGACTTGTGAGTGTGCCAACCAATGCTGACCTACTTTCTCCACTCACATTCTCTGATAGAGACCTTTGATGTTTTTCCCCCAAGAGTTCTTTAAAGTGTTATGAAAACACAGCTTCAATACAATTTTCCTAACCTACACCTACACCCTATACAGGAATTCTGGAACCATCACTCAAACTATCATTTCATATAGAGCATTGACGTGTCATTAATTTCTCTCCAGAAATCCAAAGTCAGTTTCACTGGGTTGAAATTAATGTGCTGGCAGGGCACTTTTTTCTGCTCTTCTGTTTGAAGTCAAATCTCCCTCTGCCTCTCACTTATAAGGACACTTGTGATTGCAATTAGGGACCACCCAGATAATCCAGGATAATCTTCCTATCCCAGGACCCTTCACTTGA
>NC_045437.1:63896082-63992697 GCF_002776525.5 Piliocolobus tephrosceles
AGGATAATCTTCCTATCCCAGGACCCTTCACTTGATCACATCTTCAAAGACTGTTTTCCCATATAACAGTCACAGGTTTAAGAACTGGAATGTGGACAAGACTAATATGCATGTGCTTCTTTTTTTTTTTTTTTTTTTGAATTGGAGTCTCACTTTGTCCCCAGGCTGGAGTGCAGTGGTGCAATCTTGGCTCACTGTAACCTCCGCCTCCCGGGTTCCAGCAATTCTCCTGCCTCAGCCTCCTGAGTAGCTAGGATTACAGGCACCCGCCACCACACTCGGCTAATTTTTTTTGTATTTTTAGTGGAGATGGGGGTCTCGCCATATTGGCCAGGCTGGTCTCGAACTCCTGACCTCAGGTGATCCACTCGCCTCGGCTTCCCAAAGTGTGGGATTACAGGAATGAGCCACCGCACCCGGCCATACATTCAAACTTCTAAATAAAGACCAAAATACTTCTAATATTAAACAATGAAATAAATATGAGTTATGCATACATTTAAGAAAGATTCATAAAAACAAGACAATGATTTACCCAATTTTTGTTGTTTTTCAGACGCGGTCTCACTCTGTACCCCAGGCTGAAGTACAGTGGTGCAATTACGGCTCACTACAGCCTCGACCTCTCTGGGCTCAGCTGATCCTCTCACCCCAGACTCCCCAGTAGCTGGGACTACAGGTGCACACCACCACACCTAGCTAATTTTTTGTATTTTTTTGTAGAGACCATGTTTTGCCATGTTGCCCAGGCTGGTCTAAAACTCCTGGGCTGAAGCGATCTGCCTGCCTTGGCCTCCCAAAGTGTCAGGATTACACTTTGAGCCACTAGGCCCAGGCTACCCAATTTTTGGTGAATCAATGAGTGAAGGTGGTTATAGTAGTGCTGGGTTAAATTAAGGAAGAAATGTTTGCAAAATGAAAAACGTAAGCAACAGCTCTTACCACCATGCAGTTAAAATGCACAGACACACACATACACACACACACCACACACAAATACAGTGGGTCTGCTGAGCGCTTTCAGATCTACTGTTGTATATTTGTATGATTATCGTAGACTCATCAGTTTTTACTTTATAATAATTTGTATTTATTTATTTTGATTTTCCAGCCCATTTATTCCAGTTCAGGGTTAATGCCTATCTTGTCAGTTCAGGGTGTAAGGCAGGAACCAGCCCTGGACAGGATGCTATCCCATCACAGGGCACATTCATACACAAACTCACTCAGACCGGGACCATGTAGAGACATGCCCCTTCACCTCATGTGGACATTTTTGGGATATGGGAGGAAACTGGAGCGCCCAGAGAAAACCCAGGCATATATGGGGAGAACGTGCAAACTCCACACAGGCAGTGGCCCCAGCTGGGTGTCAATTTTTTTTTCTCATCAACATTATAATGGAATGAGGTTCTTCAAGGATCTGCTGTATGAGACTAACCCAGAGTAATTTTTCAAATTACTAGATTTAATGAATCAGAATCGCTAAGAAATATGCCGGATAATCTAAATACTTAACAAGCATCCCAGGTGATTCTTCTCATTAGGGAGATTTGGGAAATTTCTAGACGAGTGCTTCTCTAGAGTTAATGTGCATAGGAATCACCTGGGATCTTGTTTAAAATGCAGTGTTAGGGCCGGGCGCGGTGGCTCACATCTGTAATCCTACCACTTTGGGAGACAGAGGCGGGCGGATCACCTGAGGTCAGGATTGCCAGACCAGCCTGGACAACATGATGAACCTAGTCTCTACTAACAATACAAAAATTAGCTGGGCGTGGTGGCGCATGCCTATAATCCCAGCTACTGGGGAGGCTGAAGCAGGAGAATCGCTTGAACCCAGGAGGCGGAGGTTGCAGTGAGCCGAGATCGCGCTACTGCACTCCGGCCTGGGCCACAAAAGCAAAACTCCGTCTCAAACAAACAAACAACAACAACAACAAAAAACAGCACAAGCGGAGGGTACTAGAGGTAGGGGACCTAGAAACAAAATTTCCGGGGCTCCCTCCGGGGCCGCGGTCTGGGCTGCGCGGCTGCGCGTTTGGCCGCCACGCTCCTCGCGAAGGCAGTGGCTTCCAAACTCCTGCGCGCGGTCATCCTCGCGCCCCCGCACCCCCCACCGGCTCGGGCACGGGCACTGTGTGCCAGAGGATCACCCAGAACTTTGGCTTCCAGGATCTCTCCAGCGGGCACTTCTTGCGGGAGAACATCAAGGCCAACACCGAAGTTGATGAGATGGCAAAACAGTATATAGAAAAAAGTCTTTTGGTTCCAGACCATGTGATCACACCCCTAATGATGTCGGAGTTAGAGAATGGGGGTGGCCAGCACTGGCTCCTCCATGGTTTTCCTATTACGACAAGCCAAAGCGCTGGACAAAAATCTGTGACGTGGATCTAGTAATCAGTTTGAAGATTCCATTTGAAACACTTAAACATCGTCTCAGCTGCTGTTGGATTCACCCTCCTGGCGGAAGGGTATATAACATGGACTTCAATCCACCTCATATACGTGGGATTGATGACGTCGCTGGTGAACCATTAGTCCAGTAGAAGGATGATAAACCTGAAGCAGTTGCTGCCAGGCTAAGACAGTATAAGGATGTGGCAAAGCCAGTCATTGAATTATACAAGAGCCGAGGAGTTCTCCACCAATTTTCTGGGACAGAGACTAACAAAATCTGGTCTTTAGTTTACACACTTTTCTCAAACATGATCACACCTATTCAGTCCAAAGAAGCATATTAACCCTGCCCAATGGAAGTACCAGGAAGATGTGGTCATTCATTCAATTGTGTGTGTAGTATTTGTGCTGTGTCCAAATTAGAAGTTAGCTGAGGAAGCTTGCAGCCTCTTTTCTAGTTGAAATGGTGAACTGATAGGAAAACAAATGAGTAGAAAGAGTTACAGAAGATGCCCTCCTCTGCCTTTCGAAAGGAAGGTCACCTACACGTTTAACGTGTCTCTGCAAGTCTCAAGCCCTTGACGGGAAAACAAGTACAGTGTGGATTTCAAACGGGGTGTAACTTCAGCTCCAGCTGATTTTTGACAGCTGTGTTGTTGCCGTGGCATCCTTTTTCACACGTGATGGTGATGGCTTCTGGTTCTCCCCATTCCCACAAAGGCCGTTGAACCACAGCACCTGGAAGCCTGAGTCCGCTAAGGGCTCTAGCCCAGATTTGTCCCACGCTTTCTGCTGTGTGCCTTCCTGATGACAATGAAATTGAGGCTACTTACTCTTAGTGGTTGTTTCTGTGGTCTTGAGTGACTGTGTCAACAGTTCATTTCTATTTTTTTTTTCCAGTAGGAACAACTCCTTTTCTGCATCCATGCTCCATAGAGTCCTTTTCAGACATCCTGGGATGAAAGAATTTTACTTCCATTTCTTTTTAGACTGCATTTTTTTTTGACATTTGTTTTCACTTTTAGGCTATTAAACAAAACAGGTAGTTATTGTTCTTATCCCTCTCAAATTCTTCTAAGAACTGAGAGTGAGGGGACTGTATTGAATCTCTATATGCACTGGGAACTGAGCTATGAAGAGGATCTTACTAAACTGCTGGTCTGACACTTATGGATTGACGCTGTTCCTTTCTTTGATTGTGAAAAAAAATTAAACCCCTAAAAGTCGTTTGAGAACCCCCTAAAGTCTTTTGGGAATCCTCAAAAACCATGGGAACTGTAAGTATTTAGCTACATAAATGTTGTAAGATCACATGTTATGTATAGAAGTAATAAGATCATTTGGAATTACTGGACTAATTGAATAGTTAAGGTTTCTATTCAGGACAATACAATGTATTTTGAAAGTGCTGCTAACTATTAATGCTGACAGTGTTTCACTCCTATGAGTGACTCAAATATATTATAAATGGGTGGTAAAGGCTGGGCATGGTGGCTCACGCCTGTAATCCCAGCCCTTTGGGAGGCCAAGGCGGGCAGATCACGAGGTCAGGAGATTGAGACCATCCTGGCTAACACGGTGAAACCCCGTCTCTACTTAAAAAAAAAAAAAAAAAAAAATTAGCCAGGCGTGGTGGTGGGTGCCTGTAGTCCCAGCTACTCGGGAGGCTGAGGCAGGAGAATGGCGTGAACCCGGGAGGTGGAGCTTGTAGTAAGCCTTGACCGTGCTACTGCACTCCAGCCTGGGTGACAGAGTGAGACTCCCTCTCAGAGAAAAATAAAATAAAATAAATAGGTGGTAAAGGGAACGGAGCCTGTGGGGTTAAGCAGAATGTTGTACTAGCTGTGCCTGGACTGAGTATAACAGCTTTACAATTACGGGAAAACAAAATCTTTATTATTTTTTTTCTGTTCCAAAGATTCATCCTATGGGGTGGCCATAAATTCTAGAATTAGATATGAATATTTTGTCATTCATTATAACATAATATCAATAAACCATTTGTTAAAAGATTTGCCTGGTTTCCAGACTTGGTGGCCATCTTGAATAATTCTTGCTGTCCTCTGGGAAGAACACTCCTCCATCTATCCTTCCCTCCCTCTTTCCTTCCAGCTAAATAGACAATTCTAGCCAACACTGAGTCACTCAGTAAATCTCCAGTGTGTGTGTTTGCTGAGATTGTCTAGCAGTTGAAGGTCCGTGCTGGTTTAGGTGAGACCTAAAAGAGATAAATACCTTTCCCATGGTCTTTGAAACGTAGTACTTATTTCGTGGTCAATGGCCTTAATTTTACAAAAGTAAAATTAAAGGGACATCTTTTCTTGGTTTTCCTTCTGCTGCAACACATGACTATTCTTTCACCTTTAAGCAAAGAGGGTAGTTTAGATGGTTTCTAAGATTCCAACCTGACCTCGCATTCTGTTATTCTACTCAGCTCTTAATTCAGTTTGCTTCCATTATCTTCACAGGCTTCTTACTTAGACCTTGGAAATGCTGCTGTGCTTAATACCCTCCAATACTAATGCAGACTTGAGATAGGTACTGTTTATTGAAAGCCTACTGAGTGAAACATGCAGTTTTAGGACCTTTAGAAACATCTCAATTAATCTTTCTAGCATCCTACGAAATAGGCATGATTTCATGTTGTTAAACAGCGAAGACAGGGGTCCCAGGGATATGCGGCATCTTGCCCAGGCTTCGGCTGCTGGTGACCAGTGTAGCCCAGGTTTTCCTAACTCAGAAGACTGAGCTTGTTCCTGGATGTTATTAATAGCTACTTGTGTCCAAGCTACCAACGGTCTTGAGTTTGCTCGGTTCAGTTTGTGGCCTCACATCAAGAGTAACAGAGCTAGTCTAGGTATGGTGGAGCTAGTCCATGCCTGTAGTCCCATTGCTCTGGGAGGCCATGATGGGAGATTGCCAGAGGCCAGAAGTTCAAGACCAGCCTGAGCAACATCACAAGACTCCGTCTCTATAGAAAAATAAAAAATTAGACAAGCAACTAGGACTTGTGGTCCTAGTTACTCAGGAGACTGAGGCAGGAAGATTGCTTGATCCTAGGAGTTCGAGGCTGTAGTGAGCTATGATTGCACCTCTGTACCCCATCCTGGGCGACACAGCAAGACCCTGTCTCTTAAAAAAAAAAAAAAAAAGAAAGAAAAAAAGAAAAGAAAAGAAAATAGCAGAGCTCACCAAAGTGATGTTCCCCTTTTTATGACATTCCTTTTTTTTTTTTTTTCTTTTTCCTTTGCTTAAGCAAAGGAGGCTGCTAGAGGAGAGTCTTAGTCTTCCTGCCTAAGACCTCCTTTATGAATGGAATAAAAGACTGTCAAAGTAAGCTGGGCTTGGGTCCAGGCTAATCTGTGAAGGAGGCTAGCTCATGTTCCTTAACTACCCTTTGGGTGTCCACTGGGTCATGCCCCTGACGTGGCCTTTACCCTTGAGCCATCCCTAGCAATGGTGCTCACACACAGGCTTTTGAGCTACTCAGAGCTATCCAGACCCTGCTCGCTTTTCTTTCCTGAGATCAGAACAAATCACTCCCTCACTCCTACTCCAAACAAGGTCTTATTGATAAACTAATCCTTCTCAAAGTGCTGGTAGGTAAACAAGCGATGATGGAGCATCAAACACAAGTTAACTCCTGACTTTTGTACCATTGTCTTTCTATTCCATTACGTATTAACGTGACTCTGAATACCTTTGCCCACCATTTGCTTGTCATTCAACAGTTGAGGTAGTAACCAGGGGAGATTCACTTCCTGTCTTGTCCTTCTCCAGGGATCACTCCCCAGCTGCCCTCTAGCAGCCAAGCTCAGATGAGCTCCATTTTTACTCAAGGTGTGCCCCTCTCTTTGGTAGGGAAGGAGAAAGGTAAGAATAGCCATGAATGAGTAAGGATTCTTAAAGGGAGGTGCTGCTGTGGCTTTTTCTGCTATTTAAGATGTTGAGACAGGATAACTTTAGAAAGATGCATGCACAAACCCATAAATAGTGCTTTTATAAAATTTAGTTCACTGGAACCTGAGTTCAGTATTTGAGTTAGCTTTTCGTCCAAAGTGTTTAAGCCTGCTGGAGGTCTTTGCTCAAATAATAAATAGCGCATATTTCCACATGTGTTAAGGTATAGGCAGTAGTTATTGTTTGTTTACTCCATGTTAGGAACATTACATGCATTGGCTAATCAAATCTTCATCAATTACCTATGTAATAATCTCAATTAACTTGCTTCCTTGTATTATAAATGGAAATAATTCTGTTTATTTAAATGTGTTTTCATGTACCTATAGGGATTAATCAGGAAATTCAAAGGGTCTTTTTGTACCTTTCCCTAATTTAAGCTCCCTGTTCTCATTAACAGATAAAACAACATATTTACTTCAGCCTGGAATCTTTGCTTTTGGTGCTTAGAGGCAGACACAGGAAACAGGCACTCAGGGAGTCACACTGGTAGTTGCACACTATATCTACAGAGGGCATGTCTCATCTGTACTCTGCTGGGTTACAGAATGTCAAGAGGTATTTGTGTCCACTTAAGAATTCCATTTATTACCTTCCATTTAACAGACAGTATCTTTCCTTTCTGCAGTTGATTTTGCTAGAGAGGCAATTCATAAGGTGAAGTCCTGTTCATAGTATGACTTGTTTTCTCACTATCCCCTTCCATTTTTAGTAACTCCTTGGTCTATTTGGTGTCTTTAAAAAAAAGAACCTGGCAATGAAGACTTCTTTAAATATGGAAATGTGGTGCTCTTGTATGGCATAGATATGAAATCCCTTCCTGTGGTAATAATTAGGTTATTCCCAGAAGCACAGGGTCATTCTTTAAAAGCTTTCCTGTTTAAAGCTTTTCAAAGGAGGAGACTGCCTTGAAGATACCCCCTAGGGTTGATATGTGTCTAATTCATTTTATAAAATTATTACTGTCTTCATTTCAAAACTTTGGCTATAAAGTCAGAAATGTCCTAAATAACAAAATATTTTGTATTTAATTTAGAGAAGAGTAAACAGAAGAAAAATGAAAACTCAGTCTTTATTTAAGCTCCAAGGATAATCAGGGCTTAGAGGACTTTTTTAGTTTTATGAGACTTTGTATTGCTGATTTTTATATTACATATTCTTGGGTTTTTGTTGTTGTTGTTTTGTTTTGTTTTTTGAGACAGAGTCTTACTCTGTTGCCCAGGCTGGAGTGCAGTGGTGTGATCTTGGCTCACTACAACCTCTGCCTCCTGGGTTCAAGCGATTCTCCTGCCTCAGCCTCCCAAGTCACTGGGACTACAGATGCGCACCACCACGCCTGGCTAACTTTTGTATTTTTAGTAGAGACGGGATTTCACCATGTTGGCCAGGATGGTCTCAATCTGCTAACCTCATGACCCGCCCACCTTGGCCTTCCAAAGTGGTGGGATTACAGGTGTGAGTCACCGTGCCCGGCCTTGTGTTCTTGTTTTTGAGATGAACAGATCTCCGGGGAAATTGTCAAGTTACAATGGCGTTTTACTGTGATCCCTCTCAAGCTCAGATCATTTCTGTAACCCAGTGATGACCTGTCTCTTTGGTGTAATGTCCTGTGAAATGTCAGCTCAAGTTTCCCAGAAGTCATGTGTTTGCCATGAGTCAGAGTGCTTTTCCTCAGTGGGACAGTTGATGGCCCTCTTAATTTTGGTGTATGTGCTTCAAAGTATCTAAACCTCTAGTCTGATCTGTATATGATATCCTGTTAATTGTATTATTATTTTGATTATCTTGCTTGAAGGTTCATACTTTTCAATTTAATAGAAAAAAAGTTTTTTTTCTGCTTATAAAAAATAAAATGCACCATCCTGGCTAACACGGTGAAACTCCGTCTCTACTAAAAAATACAAAAAAAAAAAAAAAAATAGCTGGGCGAGGTGGCAGGCGCCTATAGTCCCAGCTACTCGGGAGGCTGAGGCAGGAGAATGGCGTAAACCCGGGAGGTGTAGCTTGCAGTGAGCCGAGATCGGGCCACTGCACTCCAGCCTGGGCAATAGAGTGAGACTCCGTCTCAAAAATAAATAAATAAATAAATAAATAAATAAATAAATAAATAATAAAATCCAGTTTTAGATTTAGTAGATTTGGAGTGGAATCTGAGAGTCTGCATTTCTCTTAATATTAGCCTCCGTTAATGCAGATGCTGCTAGTGCAGGGCACATTTTCAGGAGCAAACCTCTAGAGCTCAGTATGGTGTCAGAGACCCTGTTTGAGAATGTGGGAAGGGCTACAGAGCGAGTTCATAGCAAAATACATAAACATGTAATTTATATGCAATTGCAAAGGATTTGCAGGGTCTCTGAACGCTATCTTTAGGCTCAAGGTTAATAGGACACAGTCATCAACCTGGTTCTCATGAGGAAGTGACAGGAATCTTTGAATAATAATGTGCAACATCTATTGAGCGCCTACTATATGCCTTGGTATTGTGCTGAGTGATCTTTACATATTATTAGCTCATTTAATCTTCACAACAAACCTATGAGGTAGGCACTATTATTATCATTCTCATTTTACCAATAATGGGTGGATCACTTAAGGCCAGGAGTTTGAGACCAACCTGGCCAACATAGTTAAACTCTATCTCTACCAAAAATACAAAAATTAGCTGGATGTGATGGCACACACCTGTAGTCCTAGCTACTGGGGAGACCGAGGCAGGAGAATCACTTGAACCCAGGAAGTGGAGATTGCAGTGAGCCGAAATCTAGCCATTGCACTCCAGTCTGGGCAACAGAGTGAGACTCTGTCTCAAAAAGAAAATAAATACATAAATAAGGAAACTGGTGTACAAAGAGTTCTAAGCAATTTGTCCAACAGTATTCAGTGGAGTATTCAAGAGCTGGATTCCTGATCCCAGGTGTTTAATTACTATATTTTGCTGCACCTATGTGTAGTAATTACTTTGAAGAAAGTAATCATTCTCAAAGAGAATGAAAATGTAGGCTGACTATACTTGAGATTCTCAAATTCTGATGGACATCAGAATCTCCTGAGGGAATTTGTTAAACATAATTACCAAACAATGCTTGGATTCCAGCCTAGCTTCTGAATCAGAATCTCTGGGGTGGGGCTGGGGGATTGTGTTTAACTAATGCCCAAAATGATTCTGATGTGCAAAATTTGAGCATCATGGTCACAGACTTTTCAAAGGCAGAGTTTTAAGAGTCCAAAGGAAAGTTAAATGAAGTTTGTTATGTGAGAAACTCTGAAAGGGAAAGTGTGACTCTGAGGGTTAGGAGGCTCCCAGCAATGTATTTCTGACTCTGATCTTGATAAAGAAGAAAAGCGTGGTGGCCCTAGAAAATTCCTTTGTTGTCCCATCAGGACTATTCCTTAATACTCTCACTTAAAAGTGAGAAAGGCCCACTTTTAAAAGAAGTTCACCTTATTGAGGACACAAAAAAGTACTTATAAAGGGGTGTCATTGATCTGTAAGAATAATGCAGGAGAATTAACCCCACTCCCCACTTATTTTCTTTCTGTCTGTCTTTTTTGAGATTAGTTTTGCTCTTGTCACTCAGGCTGGAGTGCAGTGGCGTCATCTCAGCTCACTGCAACCTCCGCCTCCTGGTTCAAGCGATTCTCCTGCCTCAGCCTCCTGAGTAGCTGGGCTTACAGATGCCCACCACCACGCCAGGCTAATTTTTTGTATTTTTAGTAGAGACGGGGTTTTGCTGTATTGGGCAGGCTGGTCTCAAACTCCTGACCTCAGGTGATCCGCCTGCCTCGGCCTCCCAAAGTGCTGAGATTACAGGCATGAGCTACCATGCCTGTCCACCTCATTCCCCACTTCTAACTCCAGACAAACTTAATTGTATGTGAGGGGAAAAGAGCTAATAACAACAACAAAAAGGAAGTGGGAGGGGGCACAGCTTCCTCTTTCCTGAACTCTTGCTTTACTTTCCTTTTTCTCATTCATTCATTTATTCCAGCATTTTTTTTTTTAAAACTGCATGTGCCTTCATTTTGCCAAGTACACTCTTGGAACTAGGAAGGCCTGCTCCCTTCACTTAAGAAGATCCATTAACCACAAAGATCAACCCAAGAATGAGTGCTAGGAAAGGGGCAAGTGCAACATCAGAAGAGCACAAAGGGGGTTGTAAGCAGAAGAGGAATCGCAAGATGAAAGAAGGGCAAATTTTATTATGATTTCTAAAACAGGTGGAGCAGGTGTATTCTGACTGCAGGCCAGTAACTACATGGCAATCCTACCTAAGATTTGTAATTTTAATTTTTAATTTTTATTTGAGACAGAGTCTCGCTCTGTCTCCCCGGCTGGAGGGCAGAGGTGCTATCATGGCTCACTGCAGCCTTATTTCCTGGCCTCAAGTGATTCTCCTACCTCAGTCTCCTGAGTAGCTGGGACTACAGGCATGTGTCACTGTGCCCAGCGAATTTTTTTGAAAATTTTTTAGAGAAGGGGTCTTGCAGTGTTGCCAGGGCTGGTGTTGAACACCTGGGCTCAAGCAATCCACCCACCTTGACATCCAAAAATTCTGGGATTACAGGCGTGAACCACTATGCCGAGCCAATTTTTATTTTTTAACAGACAGAGTCTCACTATTTGCATAGGCTGGTCTTGAACTCCTGGGCTCAAGTGATCCTCCCACCTCAGCCTCTTGAGTAGCTGGGGCTACAGGTATATGCCACTGTACCCAGCCTGTCCAAGATTTAAAAAAACAAACAAAAAAAATGTGTTGTCTTTAAGATTATAGGCACTTTATAGGTAATTAATTTACATATTTCTGGTGATATATTTTTAAAGAGATTGTTAAAGAGATATTTATGGGCCAGGCACGGTGGCTCATGCCTATAATCCCAGAACTTTGGGAGGCCAACGTGGCAGATCACTAGGTCAGGAGTTCGAGACCAGCCTGGCTAATCTGGTGAAACCCCATCTCTACTAAAAATACAAAAATTAGCCAGGCTTGGTGGCAGGCAACTGTAGTTCCAGCGACTCAGGAGGCTGAGGCAAGAGAATCGCTTGAACCCGGGAGGCAGAGGTTGCAGTGAGCAGAGATCATACCACTGTATTCCAGCCTGGGCGACATAGTGAGACTCTGTCAAAAAAAAAAAAAAAAAAAAAAAAAAAGATAAAGAAAAAGAAAAAAAGAAGTATTTGTATATTTGTGAGCACTCTACAGAAAGGAAGTGGTGATCACCAGGGCCAGGTGTGCGTGGATTTATTAAGAACAAGTCATGACAAATCAACACTGTTTCTTTGGTAGATTAGGGAACCATGGTAGGTAGTGGGTTGAGTGGGTGGTAGGGAAGCAGAAACAACGGGTATGGATCCACAGAAATCTTTGTTTTTGAAAAAAACATGCATTGTGTGTCAGCAGATGTCAGATATTTGCTAGGCAACTGCACCTATGTTTTTTATTTGCTCATTACTGGAACCTTTTTTAGAAAACACTATCTTCCTAAAAAACAACAACATAGAATCCAGGCCCTCCAACCTTGACACAGAAGGAGAGATAGGTGGAAGGAGAGTATCTTTCTGGAGCTGGGTTGCCCATCCAAAGGGCCCCAAATCAGATCCTAGACACACACTCACCTCCTTTTTATGGGTTTTCACTAAAGATTGTAACTAAACTCCTCACACTTGGGAACTGGCTCAAGTGTTAACAGAAGACTTTCCCCTTAATTCTCTGTAGCAAAGCTGAAAAAGGACTGGAAGCCATAAACACCTTTAGGAAAGATAGGAAATAAAATGGAAATATACGTAAAAAAGGACCAGAATCTAGATAATCTGATTTGCAAGATAAAGTTTACTCACCTTTATTCAGAGTCCTCTCCAGAGACTATGACTTCTTTTCACTACCAGAGTACTTATTTTAAATGACTGTTGTTAGTATGTCTCTACCTATTTTGAGTGATTTATCTTTACCCCAGTTGTACTTTTTAGTTACAAAGTTTTATAACCTACCTTCTGGAACCAGTCTTATCTTCCACTAACCCCCAATGTGAGTTCCTCGTTTCATAGCCTTTCCTCCTCAAAGACTTCAGAAAAGCCATTTGTTTTGCCTCCTCTATACTTTAACTATTGCTCAATCTTCAAAGTTTATTCTTCCTCAGCACCCTTTTCTATTGACTCAAATTGTTTTATTTAGGGCTTTGAAGTTTCAAGGACCAGAAATTCAATTAAGTTAGTTCAAGTAGAAGGTTTTCTTAGAATAATGACATGAAATTTCTCAGAAATACCAATCAAAGTTCTCTTGAGCCTTGTATTTGTTCTGAATATTTTAGGCTTAAACGAATTATTGTTATTATTTTCTCACATAAGAAGAAATCTGGAGGCAACCAGTTGCTGGTTATTTTTAGTAGAGCTAAACATTATAAAGACCAGTGACACTGCTTTTCTTGGTCTTTCCCTCATAATCAAAAGATGGCTGCTGTAGCTCTAGATATCAGGTCCATGTTCAACGAAGGTAGAAAGGAAGGGAAGGGAATTCAGCCTTTTGCTTTGGCCTGGAAGCAAAAATGTTAAAGAAACCTGCCAGTGAATATCTGCTTACATTACATTTACAAGAACTCTATCACACAGCTGCTAATAAAGGAAGTGAAATGACAAGCCACATACTCGGAGACAAAATTTACCACGCAAAGAATTATTGTGAAGAATATATGAATAACTTCCACAATTAAATAAGAATAAGACACACAATAGAAAACACACACACACAAAAATTCAATTAAGTTAGTTCAAGTAGAAGGTTTTCTTAGAATAATGACATGAAATTTCTCAGAAATACCAATCAAAGTTCTCTTGAGCCTTGTAGTTTCAGGCTCAAAAAAATGAAAACACAATAGAAAAATGGCAAAAGACATGAAGAGGCAGTTAATAGAAGAGGAAACATTTTTGGTGAATACATTTAGGGAAAGACATCCAGCCACATTAGTGACCAGGGAAATGAAAATTAAGACTACATTCAGATACACATTATACCTACTAAATTAGCAAAAATTAAGAAGTCTCAGAATATTACATTAATGAGAATGTAGAGTTTCATCCACCACTAGTGGGGGTGTGGATGAACTGGTATAACCATTTAGTAATACAATCTGAGATTATCTCATGAAGTTGAATGTGGACATACTACATAATGCAGCTAATAATTGCACACAAGAGACATGTACACAAATGCCTGCAGCAGCAGCATTTGCATAAATGAAAACCCAGATGACTATTGTCAGAAGAATGAATAAAGTGATGTATTCATATGACAGGCCTACTATTGCAGCAGCATGAATGAATGTAAGATAT
This sequence comes from Piliocolobus tephrosceles, assembly GCF_002776525.5. Classification (NCBI taxonomy): domain Eukaryota; kingdom Metazoa; phylum Chordata; class Mammalia; order Primates; family Cercopithecidae; genus Piliocolobus; species Piliocolobus tephrosceles. The sequence goes on from NC_045437.1 coordinate 63,909,770, forward strand.
ATAATTGAGTGATAAAATATCAAGGGCAGAAGATTAAATCTATGGCATAATATTTTTAAAAGCTAAAAAACAAGCAAGCGAAACAGTATATATTTTTAGAGATACATACACATGTGGTTAAACGATATGGAAAAACAAAGCTAGGAAAAGGTAAATATAAACATAAAATTCAGGTACATTCAAAGATTCGGCAATGATCAGGTGTTTAGTTGAATAGAATTGTAGATTCCTAGTTGTCTATTTTATTATGCCTCATAACTTATTTTTATTTATTTATTTTAGATGGAGTCTCGCTCTGTCACCCAGGCTGGAGTGCAGTGGCATGATCTTGGCTAATTGCTACCTCTGCCTCCTGGGTTCAAGCAATTCTCCCGCCTCAGCCTCCCCAGTAGCTGGGACTACAGGTATGTGCCACCATGGCAAGGTAATTTTTTTGTATTAGTAGAGACGGGGTTTCACCAGGTTGCTCAGGCTGCTCTTGAACTTCTGACCTCAAATGATCTGCCTGCCTCGGCCTCCCAAAGTGCTGGGATTACAGGCGTGAGCCACCATGCCTGGCCTTTCATAACTTATTTATATGTTATATATTTATGTATCAAATATTACATGATTAAAAGCTTTATTTTATTTTTATTTTATGTAATTATTTTTATTTTATGTATTTATTTTTTTGAGATGGAGTCTCATTGTCGCCCAGGCTGGAGTGCAGTGGCACCATCTCGGGTCACTGCAACCTCCGCCTCCTGGGTTCAAGTGATTCTCCTCCCGAGTAGCTGGGATTACAGGCATGTGCCACCACACCACATCCACTAATTTTTGTATTTTTGGTAGAGACAGGGTTTCACCATCTTGGTGCGCCTCAGCCTCCCAAAGTGCTGGGATTACAGCTGTAAGCCACTGTACCCACCGATTAAAAACTTTAATAAGGTATGAAGCAAATGGCTTTGACAAAAAGTGTAAAAATGATTAAAATACCCCATCCTGTGAAATTTTCTTTTTGGAGCACATGTACTGGGGAACCAGATGTTGACATTTTTAGTTATTTTAGTTTTACAATGCTATTTGAGTATAATAGAAACTGTATTTGCTTCAGTCTATTTGGGGAGAAAGAACATAAACACATGGAAACACAAACATCCTAAAGGAATTGAATCTTATTACTTTGCAGACAATTTTTGAAATAAGTAAGTTGCTGAGACAGTTCAGTGCTGTTAGAATGGAGAGAGGGAGACTTACTGATACTATTATGTTAAAGAGCAGTGCAAGTAGAGGAGTGGGGACAGAATTGAGCATGCAGAGGTATGGAAAGAGAAAGTGGAAATGCAGTATGTAAATTGCAGATTCCTTTTCAATAAGTTTAGTAATGACAGAAGAGAGGAAATTAGCTTCTTTCTTCTTCAGGGAGCTTCAGGACTGTTCTTCGGAAGCCTACTTTGCTTTTGTTTGATGTCTGTGTTACAGGGAGAAAAGTTTGGCCCAAGGACAAACTTTGTTAAGCATTTATGCAAGCCTCTGAGGTTTCTTTCTTTCTTTCTTTTTTTAAAGTATTTTTTTCTGGGATGCACAAACTCCAGAGAAATGGAGTCAGTGCTCTCGCCTCTGAGGTTTCATGTTCAGTCCAGGGACACACTCAGAGCTGCCCCCCTCCCCCGGGGGTATTAATGGTGTTACTATTTGATTTGTGTTTCCTTTTTAAATTATTTTCATCACCATTTCAAAGTTACTTAACTCATTCTCAATTTCAATGGTCACACCGGAATCCAATTATGACAACAAACCAAAACAATCAAACAAAAAAATCCCCCCAAAAGGAATGAACGCTCCCCATTCCAAAACAAGATGATGTGTCATGGTCATTCTTTCCACAAATGAGGGCTTATTAATTGCTTTTTTTTGAGACAGAGTCTCGCTCTGTCACCCACGCTGACATGACAGAGTCTTGTTCTGTCACCCAGTGGTGTGATCTTGGCTCACCGCAACCTCTGCCTCCCAGGTTCAAGCGATTCTCCTGCCTCAGTCTCCCGAGTAGCTGGGATTACAGGTGCCCGCCACCACGCCTGGCTAACCTTTTTGTATTTTTCTTTTCTTTTCTTTTTTGTTTTTTTTGAGACTGAGTTTCACTCTTGTTGCCCAGGCTGGAGTGCAATGGCGCAATCTTGGCTCACCACAACTTCTGCCTCCCGGGCTCAACTGATTTTCCTGCCTCAGCCTCTCAAGTAGCTGGGATTACAGGCATGTGCCACCATGCCTGGCTAATTTTTATATTTTTATTAGAGACAGGGTTTCTCCATGTTGGTCAGGCTGGTCTTGAACTGCCACCTCAGGTGATCTGCCCACCTCAGCCTCCCAAAGTGCTGGGATTACAGGCGTGAGCCACCGCGCCCAGCCTACTTTTTGGTATTTTTTGTAGAGACAGGGTTTCATCATGTTGGCCAGGCTGGTTTCAAACTCTGAACCTCAAGTGATCCAACCGCCTCAGCCTCCCAAATATTGCTAGGATTATAGGAGTGAGCCACGTGCCTGGCCTTATTAATTGCTTATAATTGTTTATTTATTTGAGACAGAGTCTAGCTCTGTTGCCAGGCTGGCTAGAGTGCACTGGCGTGATCCTGGCTCACTGCAACCTCTGCTTCCTGGGTTCAAGTGATTCTCTTGTCTCACCTTCCATGTAGCTGGGACTACAGGCACATGCCACCACGCCCAGCTAATTTTTGTATTTTTAGTAGAGAAGGAGTTTCACCATGTTGGCCAGGATGGTCTCGATCTCTTGACCTCGTAATCCACCCACCTCGGCCTCCCAAAGTGCTGGGATTACAGGTGTGAGCCACCGTGCCTGGCCTACTTTTTTTTCTTTTTTTTTTTCTGGGTTGGAGTCTCGCTCTCATTGCCCAGGGGCTGGAGGACAGTGGCTCAGGTCACTGCAACTTCCACCTCCCGGGTTCAAGCTATTCTATTGCCTCAGCCTCCCCAGTAGCTGGGACTACAGGCACCTGCCACCACACCTGGTTAATTTTCTAATTTTTTTTGTATTTTTAGTAAAGATGGGGTGTCACCATGTTAGCCAGGATGGTCTCGATCTCCTGACCTCATGATCTGCCTACCTTGGCTTCCAAAAGTGCTGGGATTACAGGCTTGAGCCACCGCACCTGGTCCTAACCACATGCTTTCTAAGTAGGCCTCAGGCTTCCGCTTGTGGGCAGAGAACTTCTCTTGTTTATTTTAGCTTCTTCACAGATGTGTACCAGGTATCCACTAGGGGCTCAATAAATGTCGAATTAATGAATGTGTGAATAAACAAAAAAATCACTAATCAGTAATTTTTTTTGAATGCTTATTTTTGAAAATACACTTTAAGAGTAAATGTTTTTTTTTTTTTTTTTTTTTAAATAGAATAAGATCTAGTACTTGATAGTACAACAGGGTCACTATAGTCAATAATTAAATTGTACACTTTAAAATAACTAAAAGTATAATTGAATTGTTTGTAATACAAAGGATAAATGCTTGAGAGGACGGATACCTCATTTTCCATGATGTAATTATTACACATTGCATGCCTGTATCAAAACATCTCATGTACCCCAAAATATATACACCTATTATGTACCCACAAAAAGTAAAAATAAAAAATTTTTAAAAAGTAAATGTTTTTAAAAATTACTTTTAAAAAGTAAACGTTTATTTCAAAAGCTCTTTAAGACACTGAGCCTAGACTGTAACACAATAGGTGCTCAATAAATGTTTTTTGAATAAATACCTAATACTCAGACATTGCAAGTACTTTCAATTTATTGTGACCTTGCAATCTGAGGCCCTTGTAACTCTGGAAGTAAAGAAAGCCACATGATAAACAAAGGCACATCTTTTTCAGGTGTAAATTGCTTAAAGCTTTTACAGCTATTTAAACGAGAGGCAAAATAAAACATTCATATTAGTTTTAAAGAAGAACATCTTTCTTCAAATGTATTTTTTGTTTTTGAGAGCTTACTTGGGGCTATGTCTTCAGACTCTGTGTTTAATGTTATCTTTCCATTGGCTTTATGAGTGCTTTGCAGGTAAAGTCCAAGAAGTAGGTACATTTGGTGATTTGTGTTTTACGTATTTAAGGAGAAAATATACCAATCATTAACATCTGTAGAGGGTTCAACTCTAGATAAAGCCACTTTCATATAATCTTTTCTGGGCTTCACTTCTTCCTCCAGACTGGAACACTGGGTAGCTTAAAGTTGTAAAAGCTTCAAGCAATTTACACCTGAGAAAGATGTGCCATTGTTTATCATGTGGCTTTCTTTACTTCCAGAGTTACAGGGGCCTCAGACTGCAACATCACAATAAATTGAAAGTACTTGTGATGTCTGAGTATTAGGTATTTATTCAAAGAACATCCCCATTTTACAGATTAGGAAACTATTACCAAATGTGGGCTAGGGTCCTCTTGGGAATGGGGCAGGGGGAATGCTTGCGTTGTTAAAGAAAATTATCCCGACACTTGTTAAACACAATGAATAATTTATTCAAAATTACTACAATAAGGGTCATGACTATTGGAACAGGAGAGAGAAATTGAGCTCAACTCAGAATACAGCAAAGACAGCAAGGGATTTATAGCCAAGGAACAAGCACCGTGTCTGTGAGGGAGGTGACGGTGGATGGAAAATTACTAACAGGAGACATCAAGGGTAGGGGGATTCTGGCTAAAGGCAGGTCAAGGGCTTCTACAACAAAGGTGTAATATAAGGAATCTAATCCAATATTAAATATCAAGAATTCAAGGGTGATCAGGTATCGAGGATGGATGATTTAGCACGCTTCTTGCTACCATTTGGGCTCAGCTAGGACACGGAGGTCAACGTTGAGGCCTAAGTGAGAAAGGGCTCAGAAGTACCAAACTAAAGGAGAGCATCTCTGTCCCTGCCTACTCTGACCTCTTTTCCCCCCTTAAACTCAGTGGTAACAATCTGACCTCTTTATTACCTGATTCCCATGGAAGGGGTGGGGAGTGACAGGCAGCCGGTGCTCCAGGATCGTTGGGTAAGGAGCCTAGCTCTCTGAAAGCAGCAATGCCTAGTGGGGGTACGGAGGCCGAGTTCGGAGACCACCTGAGTAATTGCGGTCCAGAGCAAAGCCCCCTGGATCGGAACCTGAGCTACCCTCACGCCCCGCCCGGCTGCCGGGAGCCGCACTTCTGGGCGGATGCCGCCGGTCGGGAGGGACGAGGCTGACGGCGCTGATTGGCTGACCGCCGCGGCCTGGGGTTCCCCGGCCCCGCCCCTGCTGCGCTCCCCTTGCCCGCGAGGCCGCGCGCTGTCCGGTCCTGCGCTGCCCGGCGGGAGAGGCTGGACCTCGCGTTCCTCCTCCCTACCGGTCTCCATCCTTAAAGCGCGACTCTGAACGCCCCGCCTGTGGGAGAGGGCGCCGGGGAGTAACCGGGGCAGGCCGGGGCCGGCCGAGGAGGTCCTGAGGCGACCGAGCTGCAGCGGCTGGCACACTAGCGCCTCGGCACTAACCGAGTGTTTGCGGGGGCTGTGAGGGGAGGGCCCCGGGCGCCATTGCTGGCGGTGGGAGCGCCGTTCGGTCTCATCCCGCCCTCAGCTGCTCTCCTCCTCCGGCTGGGAGGGGCCGTAGCTCGGGGCCGTCGCCAGCCCCGGGCCTGGGCTCGATAATCGAGGGCCTCGGCCGCTGTCCCGCAGCTCAGCTCAGTCCATCGCCCTTGCCGGACAGCCAGGACAGAGACCATGTTTGACAAGACGCGGCTGCCGTACGTGGCCCTCGATGTGCTCTGCGTGTTGCTGGGTACGTACGCGCCGCCGGCCCGAGGGGCGTGTGCGCCCGGGCGGGGACTGCTGTCCCGGGAGGGCTTTAGCGCAGAGCTGCCACGGGCAGCTGGGGTGTCTTGTCTGACGCGTGCGCCGCTGCGGGGCGACACACGGGGGGCGGCTTCTGCAGCCGAGGGACCCCGCTTTGCCCTGCACCCCGGCTCCCGCGTGCCCGCCGCTGTCTGTCGCCCGCTGGTGCGCTGAGCCCACCCCTGCTTGGACGCTGTTCACGCCTTTGCGCTCCATGCCTTGCTCCTGTTCTCTGTTTTCATTTCCACTCTAGCAGAGCAGGGTGGGCTCCTCCTCCCCTCTGTACTGTAGAGAAGCCTGGTCACTGGAGTGACCAGTAACAAAACTGGAGATTTGATGCAGAGGATATTCTTAGTAGCAGGCACCAGTGCCTGATATATCGTGAGAAGTTTAATATTTCGGCTATAAAAGGCTAGAACGTTCCTAATTAGAAGGTGTTGCCAGGATGTAAATTGTCAGGTTGCAAGTAGGGATGAGCACACCAAGTTTTTGCGTATAGGTCTGAAGAGGCTTTGGGGGTGGGGGAGGGCGCGGTACCCCAGACCTACTGTTTCCTTGTCTGCACATACCTTGCCATGGTGTAGCTTTCCATCTCTTGTGACAGTCCCGCAAAGAGCAGTAGACATTCTTTGGCTGCAGCAGATTTCGCATTGTCTTACTGATTGGAAGAATTCAGTTCTGAGGCTTCTGGTTGCCAGTTACTCCTTTGTTTTGAAGAGAAAGAATTGGAATCATTTGGATAAGGGATGGGCGTTGGAAGGAGTAGCTTTCACCTTTTATGTATTGTATAAGGTAGTTATACTGTGAACTATTTATATGTGATGGAAGAAACAAAAACAAAGCAAGAGCTGCTGGAGGTTTGGATAGTCCTACTTATGTTGAAGTAATCAGAATAGTAGTAGTATTGGCAAGTTCTCAGGGTGGGAGATCTGTGGCTTTAGCCTCCTAGATGAAAGTCTGCATAATGGTTTCTCAGTGACAGGAGATTCCCTCGGTTTTAATCCAGTAGTTCCTGGTTATTACACTCTCCAGTTTCCAACCGGACTATTTAGGCCCTTGGAATCTTGTGGAATTCTTATAAATTCTGTTACCTGGTTTTGTTGTTGTTGTAAGGAAAAATTCCATTGTGTGTGTGTGTGTGTGTGTGTGTGTGTGTTTGAGACAATCTTGCTTTGTCATCCAGGCTGGAGTGCAGTGGCGTGATCTCAGCTCACTTGCAACCTCTGCCTCCTGGGTTCAAGTGATTATCCTGCCTTGTCCTCTCTAGTAGCTGGGATTGCAGGCACCCACCACCACGCCCGGCTAATTTTTCTGTTTTTAGTAGAGACGGGGTTTTCTCCATGTTGGTCAGGCTGGTCTCGAACTCCTGACCTCAGGTGATCCGCCTGCGTCAGCCTCCCAAAGTGTTGGGATTACAGGTGTGAGCCACCGCGCTGGGCCCTAAAACTGTATTTTGTTACCTGTTAATATGAAGCATCCTTGTTTACCAAGACACTTCCTGTTTAGGTCCACAGTGAGTTTTAGGAATTAAGTTTAGGAAAGGGGAACACAATTTTGGAACACTGCCTTTTTTTTTTTTTTTTTTTCCAGCTCTGTCTGTCGCCCAGGCTGGAGTGCGGCCGCACGATCTTGGCTCACTGCAACCTCCACCTTCTGGGTTCAAGCAGTTCTCTGCCTCATGAGTAGCTGGGATTACAGGCACCCACCACCATGCCTGGCTGACTTTTGTATTTTTAGTAGAGACGGGGTTTCACCATCTTGGCCAGGCTGGCTTTGAACTCCTGACCTCGGGATCCACGCGCCTCGGCCTCCCAAAGTGCTGGGGTTACAGGCATGAACCACCGCGCTCAGCTGAACACTGTCTTTATAAAAACACAGTCCTTTCAGATGTCGGGACTTAATAATTAAATATATTCAAATTTATTTGCAACAGAAAATTACCTTTCATAGAAATGTTAAATTTAAAAATATATTTTAACTTATACTTGATGTCATTGGAACTTTGTTAAACTTTGTTTATATTTTAGTGAAAGGAGAGGAAAATGTTCGATCAGAAAAAAATCAGTATATTTCTAATGTATTGAATATTAGCCTATCATTGCCACATATTGTGCACTATCAGAATTACATATCATCTTCCTCTTTTCGATCAATTTGTAAAACAACATAATGTTTTTTTTCTATGGGTATCATTGCCACATATTGTGCACTGTCAGAATTACATATCATCTTCTTCTTTTCCTACTGTAGGAGTTCGATCAATTTGTAAAACAACATAATGTTTTTTTCTATGGGTCAGACACTGATTAGGATGGGTGAAACATAATACTGCTCTAAGGTAGGTTAAGCTAATGGTATTAAACACAAGGCCATATGGTAGATCTGCAATTAAAAAAAAATCACATATAACGGAGGAACTGACATGAAGTACAATTTTATAAATTATGGGTTGTTGTAGCCTGTAGTTTTAACATGATACAAACATCACATAATTATCCTATAAAGATTAATTTCATTGCTAAGTTGACCTGACAGTTGCAGGAGTAGGATGGCTCTCAGTAAGATAAAATTGTGTTTTTGGTGGTTTTGGAAAAAGCTTGCTTTGAGGACTTACTTGTTTTAGGAAAAGGCATTTGATCTATTTACAACATTATGTTTTTGTATTACTGGCATTTCTTTTAAAGTAATTCAGTATATTATCAATATAAGCTCAGAATTTCCTTTTCCTAAATAGAAAGTGACCTATTTTACTGACTTTTAAAAATGTAAGATTACATTTAACAACATCAGCTGTCCATTACAAACAGCAGTGAAGGAGAACAGTGGTGCAGGAGATAAAAAACTTTTTCACGCTTACTTTTGGAAGACACATGTTATATAGCAAATGTACCTTTCTGGTGGAGTCTGTTATATTAAATTTGATTTGGATTCATTTTACTGACAGCAGGAGATTGGTAGCCTAAAATCATGGTAGCTTGAAGAGGAGTTTCAACCTGGCATAAATTTCCTTTTTCTGTGGAGAATCCACAGGTAAGAATTGACTGTTAGAATAGAAAGATGATTCAGCACTTCGTAAGTGCAGGGTTATGTGAAAGTGGTTCATAATTATAATGTGAATACATTCCAGATTCTGTTAATGACCACCTCAACATCATACAGTATAGCCATTTTAATATGATGATGTTACGTGAACCTGTTATACAACTACTTTATAATTTTACTGAGAGTGATGTGTTGAAGTGATCATTAAACATGCCTTGTGTGTGCGTGTGTGTGTGTATATATATGTTTCTGTCCCTATGTCATCTTTATCATCAGTGTGAAACACGATTTCCTCTATATACATGTTCAAATTATTAGTTCCTTAAGTGGATCTGATAAATTCTTGGAAAAAGAATGAGAATTTTGAGAAGTAATGTGTCTTAGTTCCTCAAGTGGATCTGGTAAATTCTTGGAAAAAGAATGAGAATTTTGAGAGATAATGTATATGTGATTCCTTTCTGAAATGGAACATAGTCTTGCCATCTGTCTTTGTTTTTTTTTTATGATGTGTTCTGTGACTGTAGAACAGGCCATATACATTATCTGAGTGCATGAGAAAAGCTCTACAGAGAATGGTGGTAGGCTGGTATGAAAGGGGCGATGTTTTAGCCCAGTGTATTAAACCATATCATGAATACAACTTATTAGTGTTTAATTGCTAAGGATCATTTCAGATTTTAGCCACTATGGCATTAGGCTGCCAATTAATGGACCCTGAGTCCATTAATTTGTTCAGTGCATATTGATTGAAGGCTAGCTTTGTGGCCAGTACCATGTTAGGGTTCTAGGGATACAAAGATGAGTAAGATAATCCCTGCCCTAAAGGGCTCAAAGTCCAATGAGGAAGAAATAAAAAAGAGGTTATAATACATCATGATAAGTATGATAATGGACGTTTGGAATATGTTCCCTTTGAGCAAAGAGAAGGGTCTTGTCTAAGATCTGCTTCACTGTAGATAAATGACTTGTCTGTTTACTCTTAGAGATGCAGAAAGGTCAGAAGTTACCTCGAATTACTTGTAGCTTCTTTTTTTTTTTTTTTCCTTTTCCAACTTGATACAGGGCGGTAGGAACCCAAGTAAGTACCAGTGTTTATGACTTATTTGCAGGCAGCCCCACAATATCTAAATTTAGATGGAACTGACAAAACTTTGATTCCATGTACCTGTGTTTTGCTGTTTGACAATCATTTAGAGTATCTTTCTGTGCTGTGTGTGTTCCATTTGCCCTTCCAAATCTTTTCTCCACTCTGCTCTGTGGCTCTGGGAAATGAATTCCATGGGCTACATCAACTGATCGCTTCCTTTTTGGTTTCAGATTAGCTTTGCCCAGTGTGAGGGACATCAGAAAGGATCTCCCTAAGAGCTCGTTCTCTTGCTGGATTTAGTGTTGCCAAAGCTGTTCTGTGAGTAGTTCACGGCTCGTATTCAATAATGGCCCTCTGCCAGACACCTATAGTTACACATCTTTCTGGGTTCTGATAACCCTTCCCTAGCCCATTTAGACCTGGAGATGATAATGGCTTCCTGATGTTGCTAACCTGAAGATATACCACCATCGTTTTGCTGTTTTCCCTAAACCCTCCCTGTACCTTTTGAAATGGTTCCTTCATTAAGTTTTCTTGAATACTTCATTTGAGTATGCTGTTTTTCTTGCCAGGACCGTACTGATAATACCCATCTATGTCTAAAACGGATTTGAGGTAGCTTTCCTTTCTGCATTAAACACCAATTATAGTGTCCTTAATGGCAAATGCAAACAAGGGCCCATGGGCTGCTATGTTGGCTTTCTTGAGAGGGAAGGGGTTATGGTTCCCTCAGCATGCTCCAAATGTGGTATCATCATTATGCCAAATCAGAGTCAGTGGGTGTAGAGTAAAATCTGGTGGCAAAGACATTTGCAACCAATGCTAGGTGGTTGCAGGGTCCCTGTTGCTTGTTTTACCCCAGTAATTATCTCAAATACTGATGTCATTTGTTATTACCATAATGCTGACATCATTTTACCCCTTAAGGATACTCCTAAGGAGCAGTCCCTTTGTTAAGCCTCAATCTGGGTCCCTTCCTCAAAGGGGGAAAAAACAAGTATTTTGGGAAGAGTCTTGCTTGCTAAATAGTCTCCAGCATTTTGTGCCTTCCCTTTTCTTGTAACATTTATTTGTTCATTCACTCATATTCAGTACACATTTGTTAACTGTATCATAGGTGCTGGGCAGTGTGTTAGGCACTGAAGATAAAAATAAGTAAACAAATAGGACATGGTGCCAGTCCTGACCACTTGCTGTTTTCTTCTGTTTAACTTCTTTTTTTTTTTTTTTTTGAGACGGAGTCTCGCTCTGTTCCCCAGGCTGGAGTGCAGTGGCCGGATCTCAGCTCACTGCAAGCTCCGCCTCCCAGGTTTACGCCATTCTCCTGCCTCAGCCTCCCGAGTAGCTGGGACTACAGGCGCCCACCACCTCGCCCGGCTAGTTTTTTGTATTTTTTAGTAGAGACGGGGTTTCACAGTGTTAGCCAGGATGGTCTCGATCTCCTGACCTCGTGATCCGCCCGTCTCGGCCTCCCAAAGTGCTGGGATTACAGGCTTGAGCCACCGCGCCCGGCCCTGTTTAACTTCTATTAGAAAACTTATTTTGCTTCTGAGGAAAGTTTACTGGTTTTTCTGTTTTTGTTTTTGTTTTGGTTTTTGTTTTTTCCCCCTATTCTAGTCACAGAGAGAGGGAAGGAATCTCAAATAATGAACAAATATTTGTCAAAATGGCATATTCTTGGGTCAGTCTAGAATCCTGTTGCAAGGCTTTTTCTTTCTTTAAATGGGTAGTTTGGAACAAAAGCAGAGGCCTGGAGGAAATTGCCGCTATTTGGCTGTCGTTGGTTTTATTTAGCTAAGTTTTAACTTAAATTTACCTTACTTGGAATGAAGTATAGAAATGTTCAGAAAACTTTCCCCTTATAGATTTTATAAAATGTAAATTCTTCCTTTATATTCTTTTTTGAGTTACATCCTTTGAAAACTCAAGAATGTACTATAGATCTTTGTCACTCTCTTTCTCATTTAGTCATTTTGGGCTGAGCTCTACCAAACTTTCCGATGTGTTACTCAGTTTGGGGAATTATTCTGATTCTTTTGGTTAAGAAATTTAAGGTTAAAATTGTCAATGTTTGCCATATTAAAAAAAAGAAAAGAGAAGTTGGCTGCAAAAGTCACTAAACTCCCAGATTTTGAGTGAACTGATTAACATGTAATTTCAGTTTTTATGGAAAAAATTTGGGATGTTGTCTACTTCCTCCTAATTTAGGTGCCTTAATTCAACATTTGAAATGGAAATATACAGTCTGTACAATCAGCTAATTAGGGATTATAGAGATACTGTCTTGTCTCTTTTCTTCTTTTCAAAAAAAAGCATTTGCCATCCAGAGATTATGAATGGTGATTACAAGTAGCATTCTTATCTTTCTATCCTTCTTTCTTCTTTTACCTTCTTTTTCATTGTCACTCCTTCCCCCTGCACTCTACTTCCCTTCTTTCTGCTCATCTTCCCTTTAGTCTTCTTGCTGTTTAGGTTTAATGTGCAAATGGTTCAGGTAGGTTGCCTTTTTACTCAACTGAAACTAGTCTAAAATTGGGGGCCAGGCATGGTGGCTTATGCCTGTAATCCCAGCACTTTGTGGGACTGAGGTGGGGGGGGATCTCTTGAGCCCCAGAGTTCGAGACCAGCCTGGGCAACATCGTGAGACCCCCATCTCTATTTTTTTAAACAAACAAAAATTATAAAATTGGGAATGTCTTGTTCCTTATAAACTATGAAAAACTAGTCTGTATTTTTCTTTAAAATGTTAGGTAGCATAGTCTAGTGATGGACTGTGGATTCAAATTTTAACTCCTCCATTGAACTGTGTGACCTTGGGAGAGTATTCTCTTTGTGCCTGTGTTCTTTAGTTATATAATGAAAGTACCTATGGTTATCTTAAATGAGACTTAAATGAATCAATATGTAAAGTGTCTTGCACTTAATATGCTTGATGTGTATTTGTCAAGTAAAATAATTCTCTATAATCCTACTACCTGTAACATAAGAATTATATTAGTAGAAATAACATCAACTAGTTTTGTATTAGGGACAAAAACACAAACTTTAAAATGTTTCTCATGAGTACTCATGGAATGCTTTTGAAACTTAGTGTTTTATTAGTCATGTGTGAAAGCCACGTACATGATTTATAAGTAGTGGTAATTCCAGCCATGGTGAAAATTGATCTGTATAGGTCTGTGGTGGAGTGTAATTAAACAAATGGAAAAACTGTTATTTTATACAGTGATAAGTCGTGAATTTCAGCGTACTCCAGAAAGTGGAGTCAGCTACACTCTAGTTACCTTTTTATTGCCGAGGTCTTGGGAATGATTACTCCACTTTAAAAAAGTAGGGTTAATATTCCTAAAACTTTTTTTTTTTTGGAACGTAGTTTCACTCGTGTCGCCCAGGCTGGAGTGCAATGGCATGATCTCGGCTCACTGCAACCTCTGCCTCCCGGGTTCAAGCGATTCTCCTGCCTCGGCCTCCTGAGTAGCTTACAGGTGCCCACCATCACGTCGAGCTAATTATACTAAAAAGAGATGGGGTTTCACCATGTTGTCCAGGCTAGTCTGAAACTCCTGACCTCAGGTGATCCACCTGTATTGGCTCTTAAAGTGCTGGGATTACAGGTGTGAGCCATCACACCTGGCCCAATATTCCCAGAACTTTTGAATGACCTTAATTATACATCCTCATTTGTATAAATTCTAGTATTTGAATTGCTCTTTGCAATTAAACAGGCAGCAAGGAAAAACTGTTGTGTAATACTTCTCTATATCCTCTCTCCCTCTAAACCAAGCTTGTCCGACCCATGGCCGGGCTGCATGCAGCCCAGAATGGCTTTGAATATGGTCCAACACAAATTCGTAAACTTTCTTAAAACATTATGAGTTTTTTTGCAATTTTTTTTAAGCTCATTGGCTGTTGTTAGTGTTAGTGTGTTTTATATGTAGCCCAAGACAATTCTTCTTCCAGTGTACTCCAGGGAAGCCAAAAGATTGGACACTGCTGCGTCTAAACTCTGTTTTTCAAACATTGTGACATATGTTAAACTCAAATTGTTTTTAAAGTTGTGTGAGCACAATGTAGTTTTAAAGTATTTGACATTGCATCTTTTATTTATTTATTAAGCACACATTATTTGCTGTAATACAATGCCAGGAGCTGGAAATACCACTGTAAAAAAGATAAGATCTCCATACCAGTGTATATAAGACAATTACAGATGTTTGTAAAGGCTATGACAGAATTAAAGCAAGATTATAAGAAAGTTAGATCTGGCCGGGCGCGGTGGCTCAAGCCTGTAATCCCAGCACTTTGGGAGGCCGAGACGGGCGGATCACGAGGTCAGGAGTTCGAGACCATCCTGGCTAACACGGTGAAACCCCGTCTCTACTAAAAAATACAAAAAGCTAGCCGGGCAAGGTGGCTGGTGCCTGTAGTCCCAGCTGCTCAGGAGGCTGAGGCAGGAGAATGGCGTAAACCCGGGAGGCGGAGCTTGCAGTGAGCTGAGATCTGGCCACTGCACTCCAGCCCAGGCGACAGAGTGAGACTCCGTCTCAAAAAAAAAGAAAGTTAGACTTTTGGGTACAGCAGTCTCAATGAAGGCTCTCTGAAGAGGGAATATTTGAATTGAGAGGTATTGAACTTGAGATTTAAAGAAGAAAATGAGTCAGCCCTGGAGGAGCTGGGGGAAAATTCCAAGCATAGGGAGGAGCAGGTGTTGAGGGCAAAAGGAGAAAAGGGCATTTTGTCACAGAAAAGAGGCCAGTGTGTCTGGAATATGGTATGTATCAATGGTATTTTTAATAGTGAATTTTGTAACTTTTATTTCTAAATGCCAGAATGGATAAAAATAACAACTGACATTTATTTAGTGCTCTCTAGGCTTGGTGCAGCCAGTGCAGTCTCTCAACTCTCTCAGGAGCTTGGTCATCTGCATTCTGTAGATGACAGAAGTGAGGGCTGGGGAAGTTGGGAAACTCACCCAGGGCAACCCAGCTAACAATGGTATAGTCAGGAATTGGGAAGTGCATTTTTGAGGATTATAACTTCTGAATGCAGAGTAACTAGTGAGTATTTGGGAAAGGTTGTAATAAATGGAGAGGGTGAAGTGGGGATGGTTGATGAGTACAAAAAAATAGGTAGAATGAATAAGATCTAATATTTGATAGTACAGCAGAGTGATTATAGTCAATAATAATTTAATTGTACATTTAAAAATAAACAGTATAATTGGATTGTTTGTAGCACAAAGAATAAATGGTTGAGGTGATAGATATCCCATTTACCCTGATGTAATGATTATGAATTTTATGACTTTATCAAAATATCCCATGTACCCCATTTATACGTATATTTACTATGTACCCACAAAAATTTAAAAAAAAAATTGAGAGGGTGAGAAAGGCAAGATTGTGGGAATTCATTGTCTATAAAAACAATGATTATTGGACCGGGTGCGGTGGCTCACGCCTGTAATCCCAGCACTTTGGGAGGCCAAGGTGGGCGGATTATGAGGTCAGGAGATCGAGACCATCCTGGCTAACACTGTGATACCCTGTCTCTATTAAAAATAAAATTAGCCGGGCGTGGTGGCGGGCGCCTGTAGTCCCAGCTACTTGGGAGGCTGAGGCAGGAGAATGGCGAGAACCCGGGAGGCGGAGCTTGCAGTGAGCCGAGGTTGCACCACTGCACTCCAGCCCCGGCGACAGAGTGAGACTCCGTCTCAAAAACAAAACAAAATGATTATATTATGTGGCTTAAATATTTTGTAACTGTCTTAGTTTTATGTTTAGTTATGATGTAGTTTCGAGTCAGTTTCTGTTTACCATCTTGAGTATATCTGCTGTGTAAAAGAGGCACTTTAAAGTTGGGACCAGTGGCTTCTACCTGTAATCCCAGCACATTGGGAGGCCGAGGCAGGAGTATTGCTTGAGGTCAGAAGTTGCAGGTTGCAGTGAGCTGTGATTGTGCCACTGCACTTCAGCCTGGGCGACAGAGCGAGACTCTGTATCTTTAAAAACAAAAAGAAGAGGCACTTCAATATTTCATATCTCAGTCTCCCAGTAACTATTAAGCACTAGCAATGAGGTTGTATCATACTGGAGGATGTAACTAATTTCCCCTATTCAGTAACATGCTCACAGACTTTTTCTTCAAATAGCATTGTTGTTGCAGGCATTCCTTTCAGGTTTTCACAGGAAAGGAAGATCTTTGTCTTTGCCTGTGTTTCAAATGAATCATGTATGGAGTTCAGAGTGACCTTTGGTAATGCATTCTAGCAGATATAGTTAGAACCTCGTGATTTAGTCCTCAGTTGTCACTGCTTGGAAATGTTTCCTGAGTCTTTTTCAGGGTGGGGTGTCCAGGAAAATGACATATAGGAAATGTGTAGCGGATGAGCCCTTCAGTTAATTGGCAGCTTATTACGTCAGATTCTGCCTTGCCTTTTGGTTCATTTGCGTCAGTAGTAGGAGAGATGGGTTTGCTGCTGGGTGCTAGAGAGGTAAATGAGTAGAGAAGAAAGCTGTTGTCTATTGAATCCCTAGTATATGCCTTTGGTAAATGTTTCACATTAACTTATGTAATCATCACAGAACTCTGAGGTATGTGGTATTAGCCTCATTTTATGCACTACCTACCACTAGAGATACCAAAAATAGGTATGCATTTTTCGATCAAGGGAAAAATATAACCCATGGGTTTTTAATAGCTTATTACTTATGGTGGAAAACAGACTCAGGAAAAATGATAAAACTGTATAATGTTATCGAGTGCCTGTTAGCGCTGAGATGACTACGAGTGAGTGAGACAGGGGTCTCCATCCTCGAAAGGTACATAGAGCTTTGGAAGGTGAGTTAGGCAGGTATTTTAATCAAGTCTTTTTTTTTTTTTTTTTTTTTTGAGACAGAGTCTCACTCTGTTGCTCAGGCTAAGCACAGTGGCATGATCACAGCTCACTGCAGCCTTGACCTCCCAGACTCAAGTGATTTTCCCACCTCAGCCTCTGTGAGTCGCAAGGACTGCAGGTGTGCACCACCATGCCTGGCTAATTTCTTTTTCTTTTCTTTTTTTTTTTTTTTGAGAGAGAGACTCGCTCTGTCACCCAGGCTGGAGTGCAGTGACTCAGTCTCAGCTCACTGCAACTTTGCCACCCGGGTTCAAGCGATCTTCCTGCCTCAGCCTCCCGAGCTGGGATTACAGGTGTGCGCCACCATGCCTGGCTAATTTTTGTATTTTTAGTAGAGACAGAGTGTTCACCATGTTGGCCAGACTGGTCTTGAACTCCTGACCTCAAGTGATTTGCCCACCTCAGCCTCCCAGAGTGCTAGGATTACAGGTGTGAGCCACTGCTCCTGGCTCCAGCTAATTTTTGATTTTTCTGTAGAGACAAGGTCTCACTCTGTTGCCCAAGTTGGTCTGGAACTCCTGGACTCAAGTGATCCTCCTGCATCAGCCTCCCAAAGTGCTGGGATTACAGTTGTGAGCCATTGTACTGGGCCGGGAGTCTATCTTTATTTCAAAACAATTTCCCCTGAAACCATTGCTGCTGTTGCTATACAGCAGAGATAATGTAAACCTTTGGGCACATTACTTTTGGCTACTGCTAAATTCTGAAATAATTCCTGTAGATAGTTCAGAAGGATATGAATCTATCCACATTAATAGGTGAAAACACTCTAATATGGTTGCTTAGGGAGTGTATCACCATTCAGATACTTGTTATATGAATGACAGGGCAATAGACTTGAGTCAGCCATTCTTCCGGGGTTTAAAGTCTAGCTCCATCTATTACTAATTGTGTGACATTGGGTAGGTCACCTTAACTCTTTGAGTTTCCTCATCTAATGAGGAAAGAGATGATGCTAATAGTGTCTTTCTCATAGTGCTGTGAAATTAGATGAGATAATGCATGAGACGATGTATGTGAAGTGTTTAACATAGTCCTGGCCTGCATAATGTTTTTGCTGCTGCTGTTATGATCATTATAAGCCAATTTGGTACCACTGACACAGTCTGCTATTTAAATGTGATTTCATGTGTTGGTGACTTTTTTTTTTTTTTGTTTAGTTTGTCCTAGCTGAGTTTAAACAGCATTGAAGTCAGAACCTGGTTTGTATTTCAGTTCCTAGTGCCCAGATCATGATGGGAAATGTTTTGATTACCTCTAACCTATTTCTTTCTGGAATCAGATACCTCAGATCTTCTAATTGTACTTCTAGGTGTACTTCTAGGTGAACAGTATTCCCTCAGCTCATAGGCAAGGTACCTAAATGAAGTTCTTGGTTGGAGAGAGAACAGCAAACTAGAAATACAAATAAATAAAGATGTGTGTGAGGTGGGAATGGCATGGTTTGGATAGCAATAACTTCTGTTAGTCCTCAGCTCCTAAAACATGAAGATTTTATTTCTTGAATATAAACTTGTCAAGAGCTAACTTAAAGTACAGGTTGAATGAGCTAAACATTGCCGCTTGTCATCATAACTTCTTTTGATGAATAATTTATTCCTTATTTTTTCTGTAGAGTTTAAGAAATAGGTGTATGTAATGATTACAGTCATTTATGGTATTCTGGGATTGTCCTAATTTTAAGTAACTGTCTTCAGAAAGGTAGCTTGTTAAATAGATGATTAAATGTAATTAAAACTCATACTTTCATACTTTTTTTTTTTTTTTTTTTGAGACAGAGTTTTGCTCTTGTCCAGGCTGGAGTGCAATGGTGTGATCTTGGCTCACGGTGACTGCCGGCTCACTGGTTCCAGTGATTCTCCTGCCTCGGCCTCCTGGTAGCTGGTATTACAGGCACCCACCATCATACCCAGCTAAATATTTGGATTTTTAGTAGAGATAGGATTTCACCATGTGGGCCAGGGTGGTCTCGAACTCCTGACCTCAGGTGATCTACCCACCTTGGCCTCCCAAAGTGCTTGGATTACAGGTGTGAGCCACCATGCCTGGCGACTGTTTTCTTAAAATTTTTAAAAAACACACTTTTAAGAGAGTATCTCTGATCTGGAAAGTATCACTAGCATAGTTACGCAGTGTAGCAGAGGCAAGTGACATTTGTTGTATTTTACTATTTTTCAAAGGGCATGGATATGAGACAGGAGTTTTAAATGTGCTCCTTTCCAACTATTGTCTCTGCCTAACCCAGTAGCCACTTGGAGAAAAGGTTTCTTAAATTGTGATGTTATCAAAACTTGTTAGGCAGGTTATGGATAATGCTCAACTTTATGGCTAGTGTGGATATCTATATTAAAGTTTACTTTATGTCCAACAGTATGGATGAAATTCTCAGTGTTGCTGTTGAATATAGTCTAATTATTAACCAAATCTGAAAACCAGTAATTACCCTCTGTGAAGTTTTTTTTTTTATGGATTTCCCCCCTTTCCTCAGGATTTGACATTGTAAATGTTTTTTTAGTGAGTGGAATTTAGTTTGAACCTTTTATGTAAGAGTTCAAAGTGTGATCTACTAGTAAAAACAGTTGGTTTGGAAGTCAGATTCCAGTCTTGCCTCTGCTATTCTCTGTGATCTCATGGACAAGATCCTATGGCTGCTTCATTTACTGATTGTAAATTATAATGAGAATGATGTATTCCTTGTTTATCTCTCAGGATCATAGTAGTAAATGAACCTCAGTTATTAAGGAGAGTCATCTTGCAGCAGTTGACACCAGTGGACTCAGGTAGTAAGACAAAGAGCACATGGTGTTTAAGGGGCTATTTTGAGCAACTGCAGTGGACTTGTGGGAGATCAATTATAAACTTAGCCTGGCTAAGAATGGGGTGAGTGTTGCTGTCAGCAGAAAATAGGAAAAAGTTGAGGACTGAAGTATTTAGAAAGTGGTAATATAGGAAAATGATCCCTGACACAAACTAGTGTAGGCCTCCTGCCTGGCTTTGGTTACATATGTTTCTTCTGATAAAAAAGGAGGCAAAGATGAGAGTAGGAAAACGAAAATTAAAAAATGAAAAAAGGCCGGGCACGGTGGCTCATGCCTGTAATCCCAGCACTTTGGGAGGCTGAGGCCCCAGCTGGGTGTCAATTTTTTTTTCTTATCAACATTATAATGAAATGAGGTTTTTCAAGGACCTGCTGTATGAGACTAACCCAGAATAATTTTTCAAATTACCAGATTTAATGAATCAGAATTTCTAAGAAATATGCTGGATAATCTAAATACTTAACAAGCTTCTCAGGTGATTCTTCTCATTAGGGAGATTTGGGAAATTTCTAGATGAGTGCTTCTCTAGCGTTAATGTCCATAGGAATCACCCGGGGTGTTGTTTAAAATGCAGTTTTAGGGCTGGGTGCGGTGGCCCACGCCTGTAATCCCAGCACTCTGGGAGGCAGAGGCAGGCGCATCATGAGGTCAGGATTCTGACCAACATGGTGAAACCCCGTCTCTACTAAAACTACAGAATTAGCTGGGTGTGGTGGCTCATGCCTGTAATCCCAGCCTCCCAGCTGCTCGGGAGGTTGACACAGGAGAATCGCTTGAACCGGGAGGCAGAGGTTGCAGTGAGCTGAGATTGCGCCACAGCACTCCAGCCTGGGCAACTAGAGCAAAACAACGTCTCAACAACAAAAAAGAAAAAAGTAAATACTGTCGGTAGCTCTGTTTTTGCCTTTCAGGAGCACTTCTGAAGAGAAGGAGGCTTTTTTGAGAGGAAAGAGGATTAATCATGAGGACATGCTTTGGAAGGGCAGAGTTTGCTGTCCAGTTAAGAGATTGTGGTGGAGATTTTATTTTCAGTTGGATTAAGTCTAGAATCACACTGATAGCAATTTACGTTGCCTGAAGTAGGGAATTTGCACTTTAGGTTGGTCAATTAATTAGGTCCATATTGTAGATTTGCTAGAAAAAGGACCAACTCATTTGAAGAACTTTGTGGTGGTTGCTCTTATTTCATATCCTCACATGTTTCATGATTAAGGATGAAAATTGGGCCTGGTGTTATAGCTCACACCTGTATTCCCAGCACTTTGGGAGGCAGAGGTGGGCAGGTTGCTTGAGCCAGGAGTTCAAGACCAGCCTGGGCAACACGGCAAAACCTCGTTTTTACCTAAACAAAACAAAACAAAACAAAACAAAATTAACTGGGCTTGGTGGTGCAGGCCTATAGTCCCCACTAACTTGGGGGTTGAGGTGGATCACCTGAGCCTGGGAAGGTCAAGGCTGCAATGAGCTGTGATTGTACCACTACACTCTATCTAGCCTGGGTGACACAGTGAGACAGGGTCTTGAAAAAAGTAAAAAAAGAAAATTTGATTTGGAAGATAGTGTAATTTGGTTGAATATTTTGTAAATTAAAGTTGTAGTAAAAGCAGAGTAGTTTGAAATTTTGAACTGTCAAATCAAATAGAATTGTAGCAGAAGTGTTGCTATGAGGCTAGCCATGGACATATTTTAGTGAATTATCTGACATAGTGAATTATAGGAGACTTCAGTGAATTATATGAGATAAAGACATATTAATACTTTCTGTAATGAAGAATGTAAATGGGTACTATTTGAGTGGGCTACCATTATATTTATGTAAGCTATAATTACCCAAAATAAGGAAACAGTGTTGTACCTTTTTAAAGAGCTTAGAATGCTAGGGTGATTCTTACCTTGCAGTTTCAACAGAAGATTTTATATTTTATTAAGACATGAAACAAATTCTCATTCATTTTTATTAATATATAGATATTTTGCAGAATTCTTTTGTGTTCATGGGATGCATAAAGGTTGAGTATGGACGTTGGAAGCATACAGGTCTGAGTTTGAATCTCAGTTCTGTCACCTACTGCTTGAGTAACTCACCTGAGTTCACAACTTAAGTTTCTTTATCTGAAAAGGACTGTGTCTTAATCTGTATGTTCTCCTTGGCATGTGGCCCACTTGGCATAGTGGGCATTTGTTTATTCCACAAATATCTATTGCTCATATACTGTGTGCCGAGCACTGTCTTAGGTAATAGAGATACCTTTTTTCAAGACCCTGTCTCACTGTGTCACCCAGGCTAGATAGAGTGTGGTGGTACAATCACAGCTCATTGCAGCCTTGACCTTCCCAGGCTCAGGTGATCCACCTCAACCCCCAAGTTAGTGGGGACTATAGGCCTGCACCACCAAGCCCAGTTAATTTTGTTTTGTTTTGTTTTGTTTTGTTTAGGTAAAAACGAGGTTTTGCCATGTTGCCCAGGCTGGTCTTGAACTCCTGGCTCAAGCAACCTGCCCACCTCTGCCTCCCAAAGTGCTGGGAATACAGGTGTGAGCTATAACACCAGGCCCAATTTTCATCCTTAATCATGAAACATGTGAGGATATGAAATAAGAGCAACAAATAAATCATACAAATAAACAAATCATACAAATAAATATGAAAGATGAACCGATAAGTGTTGTGAAGGAGAAGTATGAGTGCTATGATAGTTTATAATGAGTTTATAATGAGGGGGTCTAAGAAAAAGGAGAATGAGGTAGCTTTTAAAAATGATTACTTTGGCTGCAGGGTAGAATCATAGATTAGAGCTAAGAAATAATGGATTTAGGGAGATCAGTTAGGAAGCTGCTGTGACAGTCCAGGTGAGGCAGGTAGTGAGACTAAAGAGGTGGTGGTGATGGTGGTGGAAATGGAGAATACATTTCGGAGGTATTTGGGAAGTAAGGGATACCTGTCTTGGTGACATGTTGAAGGTGGAGGGTAAGAGAGAGAAATGTCAAGAATAGTTCTGAAGCTTCTGGCTTGTATAATTGAACAGATGTTGGTTCCTGCCAGTTACTGAGGTGGAGTGTGCTAGATGAGAACCAGGTTTGATAGGAAGGGGGATGGGGAGGAGATAGTTTGGTTTGGGGCATGTAAGTTGAAGATGCTTTTGAAATATTTAAGTGGAAGTGTCAAGTTCTTGTTTGCATAATGGTTCTAGAGCTCAGAGGAATGGTCAGACTTTTGAGAATCGTTGGCATATTCATGGTAATTGAAGCCATGAGAATTGATGAAATTTCAGGAAGAAGTTATAAAATGAAAACGGAGGAAGACTTTGTACTGAGCTTTGAGAAACTGACATTTCAGATTGGTTAGAGGGAATTAAGACCACCAAGACTGAGAAGCAATACCTTAACAGCCAGGAGAGTGTTTCTGGAAAGCCAAGTGGAGAGAGTGGCAACGAGCTACATTCTTCTGAAGGGTCAAACAAGATAAAGACTGGAGAGTGTCCGTTGGGTTTAGTTATACAAGATCAGTTATAACCTTATGTAAAGCCATTTCAGTGGTGAGTTGGAAGCTGAAAGAGATGGATATTGCTGGGTATAGATTATTCTTTGAAAAAGTTGGATTGAGAAAGAAGGGAGAATGTGGTAGCTTAAGGGAGAAGACACTCAAATATTGGCTGAGTGAATACATGTACAACATGAAGCTCCTTTAGAAAATAACAAGCACAGGCTAGCAGGATCATCTCTGAGGAGGATGGGAGGAAGATCTGTTAGGGATATCAAATGAAACACGAATAGTCTGGGATCATAGTTTTTCGTGGCTTCCTATGATGTGCCAGATGAGGGAAGAAGAATCTTGCCAGAAGGAGAAATGTCATTTTTAGAACAATGGTATAGGAATTGTTGACCGCCCTTACAGAGAACCCTCATTGCTGAGAATTTGATATATTGTTTTCCAACTATTACCAAGTATAGTGGAAGGAATCTGGGATTTGGAGCCTGGTATTCAAAATTTCATAATCTGCTTTGATATTTTCTTGTGTTAGATTGCACAGTTGATTATTTAGTCCTAAAACGCTTCAATTTCTTCATTTGTATAATGGAGCAAATACTGTCTAGTTCATGGATTTGTTAGGATTAAATGAGAATCTGTGTATATAAAGCAGCAGGTATTTAGTAGACAGTCAATAAGCTGATGTCTACTTGTTTTCTTGCTTCTCAAGGTAACAGTTGTTTATTGTGTATTTTCAGCATTATAAGTTTGCTCTTAGCCTCAAAGGAATAATTTGTGGGAATCCTTCCTTCAGCTTATCTTCTGTGTAGAATAACTTGAGTGATACAAGCATACATTTTTGGGGAAATGGAAATATGATTTGCTACTGTAATAATAACCAATAAATAAGTGTTTTGCCAGACATTTTTGGCAGGTATGTCTTATATTTGTGTGCCTTTAAAAAAAAGTGTGTGTATTTTAAACAAAGTTTACTAATTTAGATATGCCAATTTGGTAACTTCCTGCCAGAGTAAGAGTTTTTATGTTTTCCTTCTGAGACACACCTTAGTATAACTTTATTTTAGTTTCTGGACCGTTGCCATTTGGCATAACTTCAAACTAGATGTGATGGACCCACATAAATACTTTTAAGATTTAACATTTTTTTTTATGGTTGGGGGGATATGAACTTTCAAAACCAGTTGAGGTGTCAGGTCTGGATTTTATTTGTTGTTTAATTTTTTTTTTTTTTTTTTTTTTGAGACAAGGTCTTCCTCATTGTTCAGGATGGAGTGCAGTGGTGTGATCACAGCTAAATTGCAGCCTTGACCTCCAGGGCTCAATTTGATCCTCCCACCTCAGCCTCCTGAGTAGCTGGGATTACAGGTGCATGCCACCACACCTGACTAATTTTTGTACTTGTTTCTTTTGTAGAGATGGGGTTTTGTTATGTGCCTAGGCAGGTCTTGCACTCCTGGGCTCAAGCGATCTGCCTGTCTTGGCCTACCAAAGTGCTGGGATTATAGGCATGAGCCATTGTGCCTGGCCATTTAAAATTTTTTGTTTGTATTTTTGATTCTTGAATTTTTTTTCTACACATATTTTGAACACTGAGATAACTAATTATATACCAAAATGACTGAAATGAAGTCAGTCTGATTTCTGTAAGTTTGATTGCTAAAGCAGTGTCCTTGAAGGTGTTAAAATGTACTCTCAATCCCACCCTATACAACCTATATCTCCCAGGCTGAAGTGCAGTGGCACAAACATGGCTCACTGTAGCCTTGACCTTGTATGCTTAAGCAATCCTCACATTTCAGCCTCCTGAGCAGCTGGAACCACAGATGTGCACTGCCATGTGTGGCTAATTTTTAAAATTTCTGTAGAGTCCTGGTCTCACTGTGTTGTCCAGGCTGGGCTCAGGGGATCCTCTCACCTCTGCCTCCCAAAGTGCTAGGATTACAGGCATTAGCCACCACTCCTAGCCTATGTATGAACCTTTGCAGAAGTAGATTACCCTAGAATTTTTTTTTTTATTATTATTATGTTGAAAAGATATATATATATATTTAGAATTAGGCAGCTGGACTCAGTTTAGATGATCCCAATTTTGTTGGCAACATCCAAAGCGTCGTAATCAGGAGCTAGTCGAACATACGCCTTTTTCTCTCCATCAGGCCGAATCAGGGTGTTGACCTTGGCCACATCAATGTCATAGAGCTTCTTCACAGCCTGTTTAATCTGGTGCTTGTTGGCTTTAACATCCACAATGAACACAAGTGTGTTGTTGTCTTCTATTTTCTTCAGTGGTCAGCGGAAACTTGATGATAGCATAGTGGTCAAGCTTGTTTCTCCTGGGGGCGCTCTTCCGAGGATATTTGGGCTGCCTCCGGAGTCGCAGTGTCTTGGGCCGCCGGAAGGTGGGTGACGAGCGGATCTTCTTTTTTTTGTGGCTGTGGACACCTTTCAACACTGCTTTCTTGGCCTTTAAAGCCTTCGCTTTGGCTTTGGCTTTAGGAGGGGCAGGAGCTTCCTTCTTCGCTTTCGGCGCCATCTTGTGAAAAGGTACCCTAGAATTTTTATAAGAACATTAGAATTTGCCGGCTTTATTCAAGAGTTAATACAGGCCGGGCGCAGTGGCTCATGCCTGTAATCCCAGCACTTTGGGAGGCCAAGGCGGGTGAACCACCTGGGGTCAGGAGTTCAAGACCAGCCTGGCCAACATGGTGCAACCCTGTCTCTACTAAAAAAAAAAAAACAAAATGAGCCGTGTGTGGTGGCACCTGCCTGTAGTCCCAGATACTCTGGAGGCTGAGGCAGGAGAATCGCTTGAACCCTGGAGGCAGAGGTTGCAGTTAGCCAAGATTACGCCACTGTACTCCAGCATGGGTGACAGAGCAAAACTCTATCTCAAAATAAAAAAAAAAAGTCAATATAGTAGTAATACTATAGTAAACACATACTTGTTATTCTATGGAATATGAGCCTTACTATGGAATAGGATAAATTATTTCTTTCCCAGTTACTAATAAGGGAGACTTCATTGGTTAAGGGAATTTTGTGGGTGGAATTGCTAAGACTAGAAATCTCATTGTTGGTTCAAAGAGAAAAATAAGTTAACCATGTGTTCTCACCTGAATATAGGATGCTTTGTTTTACAAGCTTAAATAATACCTGGACAAAACTCTACAGGTCACAAGTTCTTTGAAGACTTAATAAACTCTGTAGAAACTATACTTCAAAGAGGAACCTTCTTCTTAATTGACTATCCTGCCTTGTCTTCTGAAATTTATTGGTTTTTGACAAGCCTTTGAAGACAGACCACTAAAATACAGTGTTGTTAATATTTGATGAAATGTTCTTGTACATCTCTGTTACAGATTTTCCAAGTTAAAAATTACTTTTCCATTAGAGGAGCTCCTCATACCTTGCTTTTTCCCCCCAGAGGGGTGTGTGTGTGTGTGTGTGTAGTTTATAATATATTTTACTCTTGACTTTGGAAATATATAGTATTTCATTGTATGGATTTGGCATAATCCACTTTTTAACTCTTAAGTTTTAGACATTTAAACCTTGGATGATGTGGAATACTGTTGTTAGTAAGTTCTATGTTAGCTTTTTTTCTTTCTTTTTTTTTTTTTTTGAGACAGAGTCTTGCTCTGTCGCCCAGACTGGAGTGCAGTAGTGCGATCTCAGCTCACTACAACCTCCACTTCCTGGGTTCAAGTGATTCCCCTGCCTCACCCTCCCAAATAGCTGAGATTACAGGCACCTGCCACCACGCCTGGCTAATTTTTGTATTTTTAGTAGAGACGAGAGTTCACCATGTTGGTCAGGCTGGTCTTGAACTCCTGACCACAGGTGATCCACCCACCTCAGCCTCCCAAATTGCTGGGATTACAGGCTTGAGCTGCCTCGTACGGCCAGCTTTCTTTCTTCAAAAATATTCTGATTCCTGAAGTTTCTTTCTTTTTTCTTTTTTTGAGAAGGAGTTTCGCTCTTGTTGCCCAGGCTGGAGTGCAATGGTGCAATCTCAGCTCACTGCAACCTTCGCCTCCCAGATTCAAATGCTTCTCCTGCCTCAGCCTCCTGAGTAGCTGGGATTATAGGCTGCCACCTGCCACCACGCCCAGCTAATTTTTGTATTTTTAGTAGAGTAGGGGTTTCACCATGTTGGTCAGGCTGGTCTCGAACTCCTGACCTCAGGTGATCCACCCGCCTCGGCCTACCAAAGTGCTAGGATTACAGGCGTGAGCCACCGTGCCTGGCCTCCTAATTTTCTAAAATTAACGTGTTAAATTGTTAAAGTCTAAAAAGCCCAGAAAAGAAAATAAGTATCATTAGTAATCTTCTCACCATCATCCAAAGATTACCCCGTTTAACATTTTGGTTGCTTATCTTTCCAGTCCTTTTTAATGTCCATATACCCACATTTTTTTAAAAACCCATGTTTTAAAAGAAAAAAAGTTATGATACTACTGCAAATATACATATATTTTGTAATTTTCAATTTAATTGTCTCTGAAATTTTAATGGTTATATGGTGTTTCATTGTATGTATTTGGTATAAGTCACTTTGCCCCCATTTTTGGATATTTAGGTTATTTGCAATTGTTGTGCTATTATGCTGTGTACAACATCCTTGTGGAAACTTTGGCATTGTCCATCTTAGACTCTCTCAGTGTACTCTGTCCTTTTCAGCCTGCTTTTCTCTCTTTTCCAGTAACTTCTTTAACAACATCAGATCAGTTGGACAGATTATTCTTCAAACAATTTACTGACTCTTAGGCATGAATATGCTGGTTTCTGTGAATTCTGGGATTAAAGATAGATACATAGACACATTTTATTTGCAGAGATAAAGAATTACAATAATAAATTAAGTGTTGTAATAGGTTTATATATGTATAAGGTCCATGAGGGCTCAGAAAGAGAGCAGGGGTTGTGAGGGCAGTAGGCAGGGGAGAAAGATCAGGGAGTAAGCATTTATTAATCCTCTTAATGTGCCAGGCACTAAGTTAGGCACATGACTAGGTTCTTAGTTTGCAACAGTTCTAGGAGGTATTTATTCTTACCAGATGAGGAAACTGAGCTCAAGACAGGTAAGTAGTTTGCCCAAGCTTCCACAAGTAGTAACTGGGAGAAAGCCAGAAGTAAACCCAGCCAGATATACTTGACTACCCAACTCTGTCCAGTACTCCACCCTGACACACCAAAGGATTGGTTCTACCAGTAGCTAAATAGAAGCTAGAATGGCAAGTAGGCATTAGCTAGGTGGAGGGGGTGGGGTCATTGCATAGAGCATGTCAAGAGGTTTGAAATAGGTATGAGGAGTAGGTGAGATGAGGCTTAAGCTAACATTTAATTGTTGTATTTAAAAAATTTATATACAGTAATATTTACTCATTTAGTGTATAGTTCTGTGAATTCAGACAATATGGAATTTAGTCCTGTAACCAGATACAATCAAGATACAGAATTGGTCTGTTACCTCCCCAAGTGCCCTCATTCTTCTCCTTTGTAGTCAGCTCCTTCCACCAGCCTTGACTTCTGGCAAACAGCGATGTATTCTCTATCCTATGTGTCATGTAAATGGAATGTCATATAAATGAAATCATGAAGGCTATATGGTATGTAGCCATTTGAGTCTACTCTGTTTCACACAGGACAATGCATTTTTGATTATGCCAACTACTGTGATATGTTTTTTTTTTTTTTTTTTTGAGGCGGAGTCTTGCTCTGTCGCCCGGACTGGAGTGCAGTGGCCGGATCTCAGCTCACTGCAAGCTCCGCCTCCCGGGTTTACGCCATTCTCCTGCCTCAGCCTCCCGAGTAGCTGAGACTACAGGCGCCCGCCACCTCGCCCAGCTAGTTTTTGTATTTTTAGTAGAGACGGGGTTTCACCGTGTTAGCCAGGATGGTCTCGATCTCCTGACCTCGTGATCCGCCCGTCTCGGCCTCCCAAAGTGCTGGGATGACAGGCTTGAGCCACCGCGCCCGGCCTGTGATATGTTACTGTATAGTTTTGCTGTAGGTTTTTGTCCCTTTCTAAATGTGCTTATATCACTTCTAACCCTAGTTCCATGTAAACAGAATGTTTTTTGGCAGAGAAGTTACTAAGTTATAGCTTCAAATACCACGGAAGCCCCAAATAGTTTCCTGATAAGTGGCCAGGAGAAAGTACAATTGAAAAAAATCAGCTCTCTCTCCCATTACCCTTTACCTCAGTTATCTCCTTGCTTTTAGCATATAAAAAACCACGTGGACAGTTTACTACTGATTGTGACCTTTGCCATCTTAAAAGGGAAGACAAAGAAAGGGAACAGCTGTATCATGAGGGAGTGGAAGGAATTAATGTTGTTCTTGGCCAGTGGCACTGTTTTCTTGTGCCTTTCTGGGAAGGGAACAACAGGTGAGAAGGTTTGCTTTTTGTTTTTGTTAGTGTATAAATAAATAGGTTAACTTGTTTTTTATTTGTGCAGAAATCTGAGAGTCCTTAGTGAAGTATCCTGCCCTAATAGCTTGTGATTTTTTTAAAGCTCATTAAATATATACACAAATTTATTTTAAGTGTCTTAATGAACTAAGCTACTCCAAGGTTGAGGATATTGTAGGTAATTACTGATTTAAAACTACAAATGTAAAAACATCTTGGGTGTCACTTATATCCTATATCCCAACTACTTTTTCTCCCTTTTACCCTAATTTTAAGATAAAAAAGATAATGAAGTACTTTTTATAATAAAGCCATGTCAGCCACAGAGAGATGGTGACTGTAAGCTAAGTGACCAGAATGTTGGTGCCCCTAAAAGTTGAGGGTGCACTGTTCTTTGCATTCTTGCATGTTAACACTTTTCATAACATCTCTGTGAATCACACTCAAATATACTGTACAGTGCTATCACTGATCCCTCTTACCTGCCACCAGGCTCTGCCCCTTCCCTACCTATACCTTGCACAGATTCATTGTCCTGAAGCACAGCTTTCTTGCTCAAGAACCATTGTTGATTTTTCATTTATTGTTGAAACATACACAAATTGTTTACCTGAAATTGAAAACCTTCATGTAGTTTTGCTTTGCCCATTCATATTTATTTCTCTTTGTTACTCATTACCCTCTACCTTACTTTAGTGAAATCATCCTGTTTTTAGTTGTCTAACAGCAGATTGAGTTCAGTTACCAATTTTTAAATTCAATTCTAATTCCATTTCCCATTTTAGTTGTTTTGACTAGTTTTTTTCTACTCTATTAAAAGCTCTAGTTGTTCTCTGTTCTCCTCATTTATCTGACTCTAAAATCTTCTAAATAGTACCCACTTTATTTAGAACATTTTAGGTAAAATAAGTACAGATTGGAATCCTGAGTGCACCACTTAACTATTGAGGCTGACAGCCAGTGTACACCTGGATCTTCCCTTCCCCTGCCCATGACTCTTCATTGTCTTGGTCCCTCCTATGGACCTCCCCATGATCCCTCAACTAAAAGTTTGAAGCAGAACCCAGCTCCTTTAGCACCAGCTAGTGTCTGTTCTGAGTGGCCAATGCTGGTACAAGTATGAGTTATTAAATATTTTTAATTTCACCCTGCTTATTATATGTATGATTTTAATTAAGTTACTTGTCCTCTCTGAGCCACTCCCTGATCTTTAAAACGGGGATAATAATACCTGTTTTGCAGGATGGCTGTTCATTCATCAAATATTTGTTGAAGGCCTGCCTTGTTCTAGGCAATGACTTAAGTACTTGGGATATATTGTTGAACAAAACAGAAATGTCTGTGCCTTCTTGGAGCATGTGTTTTAGAATTATGAGGATTAAATGAAAATAAATATTCAATATGGTGCCAGGCACATAGAGGTGTCTACAGTGTCTTATCTCACTTTCTTCCTGTTTGCCATACTATTTCCATCAGGGCCAAAGAGAACGGATAGGAGGAAGAAATAAACTTCATATTTGATTTGTATAGCTGTGTAGGGTAGCAGGCCCTGGGTCCTCTTTGGGGAGGTCATACAAACTGGACATGGCCTTCTGTCAAGAATTATTAGACCAGGCATGGGGGCTCACGCGTGTAATCCTAGCACTTTGGGAGGCTGAGGCAGGAGGATTGCTTGAGGCCGGGAGTTTGAGACCAGCCTAGCCAACATGGCAAAACCCTGTCTCTACTAAAAATATAAAAATTAGCCAGGTATGGTGTCTCATGCCTGTAATCCCAGCTCTTCACGAGGCTGAGGCATGAGAATTGCTTGAACCTGGGAGGCGGAGGTTGCAGTGAGTTGAAATTGTGCCATTGCACTGTACTTCAGCCTGGGCAACAGAGTGAGACTGTCTCAAAAAAAAAAAAAAAAAAAAAAAGAGTGATCAGTGTGCAGATAGGTGGATTTAAAAAATCATAAGTGACCTTTTATCTGTACTTTGTTCTTTTACTCCTTAATGAGACTGAGGGCCTGTTGGGCTCACCAAGACCAGGTGAACCCAGAGGGCTCTCGGTCTCATTGACTGAATTGGGTTTGAATCTCAATTCTGCAACCTACGTGGCTTTGGGCAGGTTTCCTCATTTTCAAAATGATACAATAATAATATTTACCTTTTAAAATTATTGAAGGATTAGAAAGCTGTAACACGTAGCATGCTGTCATGGCATAAGATGGGAGTTAAGTAAAAAGTAGCTGCTATTAACATTTTTGAAAAGTGCTCCTTCATTTTCCCTGCTCCCTTTCATACTCTTCATCCTACTTTCCTGGTAGTTCATTTCTTCTTAGTTGGCTGTTGACTTTCTATTTTCTTTCCAAGATTATGGATCATGCCACTTTTTCCGAGTGATCTTAAAGTCTCATGGCTTCAGCTATTTCCTTTATAACGGATAATTCCAGATATTCATCTTCAGTCTGTATTCGTTTCTGAGTGCCAGATATGAATGTCTAGGTGTGTGCTAGACATGAAACATGTGCCAAATGATCAGGAATGATAATCAGTGTGGAGTCTGTGTACTTGACCTACAGAGGAAACAAACTGTCTTATCTGGCAAACTTTTTAGTTTTGCCTATTGGTAAAATTTTGAATGACTTTCTTTATTCTTGGACATCTAATGATCTTTTGTAAAGAAGGGGAAGAGAACCCTTTCTGTTCAGAAATAACACACAGCTTGATTAGTAGGAGAATTTTTCATGTGATTCTGGAAAGAATTTGCAACACCTGTTTCCAAAGAAAGCAAGAAATATGTTGCATATTTTTCTCCCCAAAATGTATTTTGTCCAAACTGAATTGGACACAAAGAACATTCCTTAAATTTGGAATAAATAAACTTTCTGAAAACTGCTCAGGTAACAAAGTAGTAAAGAGCCAAAAAAATTTTATTTACTTCTAACCTTTGACTACTAAAAGGAGAAAATGAAAGGGTTCATGGAAGCAAAATTCACAAAAGTAACTGTAGACTTTCTTGTCAGATCCAAATATACATGTAGAAAAATGTACAAACATGGTTAAATTTACATATGCCGGAATTTTGGGGGGAATGGAATGTGTTTCTTACATATTAGTTTTATTTATTACCTTTTTGGTAAAAAATCAGCTCCTAGAAGCAACTCCCTCATTTATTATTTTTCTTATAAATTTTGCTAAGGTGTCAACATTTCTCTTCCCTAGTTTGAAGCAGGATGGCTACTTAACCAAATTCTAGTAGGGTAAGATTTATTGTGTGTATCACATAGAGACCCTGGAAGTTAGATTCCTTTCCTAAGAGAGAGGCTGTATAATGTGGTGAAAAGAACAGAAACTTTTTGTTGAAGTTTTAGTTTCCCTGCTTACCAACTGTGTAATACTGATTATCTGCCTTAGTAGTGCTGTGCACTTGGGTGAGTTACTTAGTGTCTCTGAGTTTGATGAAATTTAGCCCAGAGATACAATTAGTGCCTTATTTTTTATTTTTATTTTTTAGTAATTTGCTGTATTTGTGTCTTCTT
The DNA here is from genome assembly GCF_002776525.5 of Piliocolobus tephrosceles. Classification (NCBI taxonomy): domain Eukaryota; kingdom Metazoa; phylum Chordata; class Mammalia; order Primates; family Cercopithecidae; genus Piliocolobus; species Piliocolobus tephrosceles. The sequence goes on from NC_045437.1 coordinate 63,942,889, forward strand.
TTATATTCTTAAGCTAAAGTAGGACTGACCATTTCATCAACCTGTTTAAAAAAAAGGCATTTGGTTTTGTTGATAGTCTTTTCCTTTATTTTTCATTTCTTTAATTTCTGTTCTATATTGCTCTTAGTTTCTTGAACTTTTAAAAATAAGATTTTTGTTTTGTTTTGTTTTCCTTTTTTTTTTTTTTTTGAGACAGAGTCTTGCTCTGTTGCCTATACTGGAGTGCAGTGGCATGATCTCAGTTCACTGCAAGCTCTGCCTCCCGAGTTCAAGCGATTCTCCTGCCTCAGTCTCCCGAGTAGCTGTGGTTACAGGCGTGTACCACCATGCCTGGCTAATTTAAGTAGAGATGGGGTTTCACCATGTTGGCCAGGCTGGTCTCAAACTCCTGACCTCAAGTGATCTCCCCGCCGCAGTCTCCCAAAGTGCTGGGATTACAGGTGTGAGCCACTGTGCCTGACTCCGCCTCCTGGGTTCAAGTGGTTCTCCTGCCTCAGCTTCCAGAGTACCTGGGAGTAGAGGCACACACCATCATGCCTGGCTAATTTTTGTAATTTTAGTAGAGATGGGGCTGTGTTGGCCAGGCTGGTCTTGAACTCCTGACCTCAAGTGATCCGGCCACCTCAGCCTCCCAAAGTGCTGGGATTACAGGCATGAGCTACTGCACCCAGCCAGTTTTTTAAATTTCTAATGTAGGAATTTAAGGGTTTACAATTTTCATGTGTGGTATTTTAGCTGCATCCTTTAAGTTTTGACTTGTAGTATTTTCCTTGTTCACTTTTAACTATTTTGTCATTTACCTTTTAACTTTTCTTGACCTGTGACTCATTGGCTTTTAAGTTTTCAAACATAGATATTTTGGGGAGACCTTCCGTTACAAAATTGTTAAGATTAGAGATAATATATATGCAAATATCAGGCAAATAATAGATACTCAATAAATGTTTTCATTTTTCCTTAAAGAAATAAACTTCTGGCCGGGCGCGGTGGCTCAAGCCTGTAATCCCAGCACTTTGGGAGGCCGAGGCGGGCAGATCACGAGGTCAGGAGATCGAGACCATCCTGGCTGACACGGTGAAACCCCATCTCTACTAAAAATACAAGAAAATTAGCCGGGTGTGGTGGCAGGCACCTGTAGTCCCAGGTACTCGGGAGGCTGAGGCAGGAGAATGGCGTGAACCCAGGGGGCGGAGCTTGCAGTGAGCCGAGATTGTGCCACTGCACTCCAGCCTGGGGCACAGAGCAAGACTCCGTCTCAAAAAAAAAAGAAAAAGAAATAAACTTCTGCTATTTGTTTGTTTTGTTTTTTTGTGTGTAGTGTAGAGATGGGAGTCTCCCTATGTTGTTCAGGCTGGTCTCGAACTCTTGGCCTCAAGTGATCCTCCTGCCTTGACCTTCCAAAGTGTTGGGATTACAGGGCTTGAGCCACTGCTACTGGCCTAATATCTGCTTTTGAAATGAGAATGGGAAATATACAATTGCCAGTAAGTGTAAATAATACTAAAAATGACTTTAGTTCTGCATTATAGCCAGTTGAGTAGATGAAGTATAGAGAATATAGGGGGATGATAAGAAGAGGGTAAAACTGGGAGGAGGGAAGGGAGGAAGGAAATTTAGCTCTTCTAAATTCTTTCTCTAGAATTTAGAGAGGATGGCTCATGCCTGTAATTCTAGCACTTTGGGAGGCTAAGATGGATGCATCACTTGAGACCAGGAGTTTGAGACCAGCCTGAGCAACATGGCAAAATCCTGTCTCTACATAAAGTACAAGAATTAGCCGGGCGTGGTGATGTGCACCTATAGTTCGAGCTATTCAGAAGGCTGTGGTTGGGAGGACTGGATTACCTGAGCTTCAGAGGTTGAGGCTGTGGTGAGCTGTGTTGGTATCACTGCACTCAAGCCTGGGTGACAGAGTGAGACACTCTCAAAAAAAAAGAAAAGGAAGAGGAAAAAGTGGAAATACCAAGTTAATTCCAGTCTTCTTTGAAGTCATATTCTGCTGAACAGTTTAGTCTGTGGCCTTCAACATACTAGTTATTTTAAATTATATTTCTTACACTTTAGTAAAAGAAGTGTGCTTAGATGACCTTTAGGGTGTGTGTGTATGTGTTTTTGTGTATGTGTATGCAGGTGCATGTTGCCCTGCATGGCAAAAAAAATTTTGTTTTTGGGGAAAGGGTCCATGGTTTCTTTAAAATCTTTTTTTTTTTTTCTTTTTGAGACAGAGTCTTGCTGTGTCTCCCAGGCTGGAGTGGAGTGGCGCAGTCTCGGCTCACTGCAGCCTCCATCTCCTGTGTTCAAGTGATTCTCCACCTGCCTCAGCATCCCGAGTAGCTGGGACAACAGGCGTGCACCACCATGCCCGGCTAATTTTTTTTTTTTTTTCCGGATACACAGTCACTCTGTTGCCCAGGCTGGAGTGCAGCAGGGCAATGTCGGCTCACTGCAACCTCTGCCTCCTGGGTTCAAACAATTCTCTGCCTCAGCCTACCGAGTCGCTGAGATTACAGGCATCTGCCACCAGCTCGGCTAATTCTCGTAGTTTTAGTAGAGATGGGGTTTCATCATCTTGGCCAGGCTGGTCTTAAACCCCTGACCTTGTGATCCACCCACCTCGGCCTCCCAAAGTGCTGGGATTATAGGTGTGAACCACCATGCCTGGCCTAATTTTTGTATTTTTAATACAAAATTGCCTGACCTCAGGCAATCCACCCACCTCTCAAAGTGCTGAGATTACAGGTGTGAGCCACCACACCCGTTCCATTAGTCTTAAAGAGGTCCACAATCCCCAAGAAATTAAGAATCACCCCTCCCTCCCTCCCTCCTCTCACCTTCCTCCCCTCTCTGCTTCTGCTGCTCTCCACTCCCTCCCCTCCCCCTTCCCCTCCCTCCTCTCTCCCCCTTCTCCCCACCCCTCTCCCCCTTCTTCCCTCCCCCCTTCCCTCCCCTTCCTACCTACCTACTTGCCCTCCCCTTCCTCCCCTTCCTTTCCTTCACTTTGAGACAGCCTCTCTCTGTTGCCCAGGCTCTAGCGCAGTGTTGTGACCTCTGCTCACTGCAATCTCCACCTCCCGGGTGCAAGCAGTTCTCCTGCTTCAGCCTCCTAAGTAGCTGGGATTACAGGCACACACGCTACCACCCCAGGCTAATTTTTGTGTATTTTAGTAGAGATGGGGTTTTGCCGTGTTGGCCAGTTTGATCTTGAGCTCCTGACCTCAGGTGATCTGGCCTCACAAAGTGCTGAGATTACAGGCATGAACTACCTCACCCCGCCAAGAAACAACACTTCAGACTTCATTAGTTGAGATAAATGGAGAAGTTTAACAGGAAATTATTTTTTCCTGCTCTAATAGTAATGACTACTTCCCACTTGAGTGAGACTTGGTGTTCCTTATAATTCCTCATGTTACAGCCAGATGACCAGACAATATGCTAAGATCAGGATTTGGCTTTTACTGTAGTGCAACTTAAAACCGAACATGATATTTTATAAGCATAAATATTGTAATACCTGGTATGAATTACAAAACCGTAAATGCCTTTGATTAGTATAGTTTTTATACAGCTAAGCCAAGCATTTTTGGCTTCACCTGAGGGTAGGAACAGTTCTGGGAGTAAGAGGAAGCAGTTGGTAGCTGCAGTGGAGATGGGATACTGTAAAGGGCAGCTTTGGACAGCCAGAAGACAAGAAAATACTGTTGGTTTAGAGATGAAAGGTTTTACCCCAGGACAAAAGAATAGGGAAGACCCGAGGTTGGTAAGAGAGGTAGGAGGGTAGCCAGTCATACTTGACTGACCCTCTTGCTTCCCTTCACACTAAGGTGTCATTGCCTGAAAAGAGAAGCTAGCTCAGGATTCTAAAATTTGAAGGATGCAGCAGTGATAGCTTCTTGAGAGGAAGCAGCTAAATGTATGCATGTGGGGGAATTTTTTTTCTGAGCACTGGCTCACAATAAAACCTATGATTACTCAAGTACTTTATAATTATTCCCTCTTACGTTTCTGGAATCAGAATTAGTGCCTTGTGTTAATATGTTTTGGAAATTTAATGCTCAACCTGTCAGTTTATTTTTAACCCCCTAGATCTGCATTATTCAGTATGAGATCCATTAGCTGCATGTAGCAATTTAAAATTAAATTAATTAAAATTTAATACAATTAAAAGTTCAGTCCTTCAGTCACACTAGCCATATATCAAGAGCTCCGTAGCTTCATGTGACTAGTGGCTACTGCATTGGACAACACATTGTATTGGACTTTTTTTTTTTTTTGAGATGGAGTCTCACTCTTGTCACTAGGCTGGAGTGCAGTGGCACGATCTCGGCTTACTGCAACCTCTGCCTCCTGGGTTCAAGCGATTCTTCTGCCTCTCAGCCTCCTGAGTAGCTGGGACTACAGGTGTGCACCACCATGCCTGGCTAATTTTTGTGTTTTTAGTAGAGACGGGGTTTCACCATGTTGGCCAGGATGATCTCGATCTCTTGACCTTGTGATCTGCCCGCCTCGGCCTCCCTAAGTGCTTGGATTACAGGTGTGAACCACCACATCCGGCCTGGACATTTCTTTTATCACAGAAGATTTTATTGGCTAGCACTGCCCTAAATAAAATTATATATTTTCTTTCCTTTTTCTCCCATCAGACTAAAGCTACTTTATATTAATATGTAATTAACTTTGGTATTTCAAAGTAAAAAACTTGAAAGGCTTACTAGAGTAATATTATTTTGTTTTTTACATAATTAAAAAGACAATGTCGCTCTTTTATAATGATCTGCCTGAGTGCCGTTATTTTACAAGATTTTTCAAGAAGTGGTGACTAAATCAAAGCACTGTTATGGCTTGTATTCATCCCCTTCTACTGAACTCTTGAGTCTCAAGGTTATTTCTCCTCTCTCTGTAAGCATGTCTGGAAGGGCCCAAAATGTTATAACAAAATTTCCAATTTAAAAAGTTAGCGATGGGGCATGGTGGCTCACGCCTGTAATCCCAGCACTTTGGGAGGCTGAGGTGGGTGGACCACCTGAGGTCAGGAGTTCCAGACCAGCCTGGCCAATATGGAGAAACTCTGTCTCTACTAAAAATACAAAATTAGCTGGGTGTGGTGTAGTGCATGCTTGTAATCCCAGCTCCTCAGGAGGCTGAGGCAGGAGAATTGCTTGAACTCAGGAGGTGGAGGTTGCAGTGAGCCAAGATCATACCATTGCATTCCAGCCTGAGCAACAAAAGTGAAATTCTGCCCCCCCCCCCCAAAAAAAAGAAAGAAAAAGTTATCTTTGTTTCATACATTTTTAAGGACATCGTCATAGATCTGTAAAGTTGCAAGAGATGGAAAATCCCCAAAAGTAATTATTTTGCTGTAGGGCTGCTTCTCTGAGAACCTATCAATTAGGCATAAAGGCTAAAGGTTAGTTTTTACTGCTTTGCGTTTTTTCGTTTGTTTGTTTGGTTTTTTTGAGATGAAGTCTTGCTCTTGTTGTCCAGGCTGGAGTGCAGTGGCATGATCTCAGCTCACTGCAACCTCCGCCTCCTGGGTTCAGGCGATTCTCCTGTCTCAGCCTCCTGAGTAGCTGGGATTATAGGCTCCCGTCTCTGTGCCCAGCTAATTTTTGTATTTTTAGTAGAGATGGGGTTTTGCCATGTTGGCCAGGCTGGTCTCAAACTCCTGACCTTGCGATCCGCCCGCCTTGGCCTCCCAACGTGCTGGGATTACAGGGGTGAGCCACCATGCCCGGCTGGCCTGCTTTGTGTTTTAACAGAGTAAGAAAGTAGACTTTTCCTTTGCTCTAGTTTCAATCTTACTATAGGTAGGACTTTTTCAGATAAATTGTATGATTAATTTCAGGAAAAAGGATAGTATGGATGATTTCACGTAAGTTATAGGCATAATTTCAGGAAACAAAAAATGTTTTTATTGTGATAAACATCCCAAACACTTCCTAAACATCTTTAGAATCTACCTCTTTTTCCTCTTCCCCTTGTTATTTGTTTCAGGCCCTTAACATCTCTCATATATACTAGTATTTCCTGCCTCTGGCCTTACCCTCTCTTCCGTCTTCACAGTGTTTTTTTCTTTACACAGCTCTTTTCACAGCCCCCTCAGTTAGAATACAGATTGGATTGTGTGTCTCCCTGTTAACCCTAGAATAAAAATTCAAATGTAATGATTTTGGCCTTTTGTTTTATTATAAAGTATTCAAACATGGAAGTATATGCAGTAGAAAATTTGTTTTCTGCCTGATTTGATTTGTATTAGTACCATCTCTGGTATGTAACCCCCCTGTTAAATTTGACTGACTTAAAAAAAAATACCATCTCTGAAGATAACTATTTATAAGTTAGTTATATATTTTTCCAGACTTCCCAATGTTTATATATAAACATAAATAATTTTAGGCCGGGGGTGGTGGCTCACGCCTGTAATCCCAGCACTTTGGGAGGCTGCGGCAGGTGGATCACGAGGTCAGGAGATCAAGACCATCCTGGCTAACACAGTGAAACCCTGTCTGTACTAAAAATACAAAGAATTAGCCGGGTATGGTGGCGGGCACCTGTAGTCCCACCTACTCGGGAGGCTGAGGCAGGAGAATGGCATGAACCCGGGAGGCGGAGCTTGCAGTGAGCCGAGATTGCACCACTGCACTCCAGCCTGGGTAACAGAGCGAGACTCCATCTCAAAAAAAAAAAATAAATAAATAAAAATAAATAAGTAAATAATTTTAGAGAAATCAAATTATACCATATATAATGTTTTTACTTATTTTGCCTGGTTTTATGATCTATACTCATTGTGTTTTTTTTGTTTTTAATTTTTTAATTTTTCCATATTTTATGGTAGGATATCTGAAATATAAATATATTCTTACATCTCTTATATCTGAGATATAAATATATATGTGATATATAAATATATTCTACCAGATTTTATGGTAGGATATCTGAAATATAAATACTTTTATGATAGGATATCTGATATATAAATATATTCCCAGATTTTATGTTAGGATATCTGAAATATAAGTACAAATATATTCCTATAAGAATATATTTGTATTTCAGGTATATATGCAAGTACCTTAGCATGGTGGTGACTTATAATAGGTGCTCAGTCAATGTTTCCGTTCTTCTTGGACATATATGAGAAAGGCCATGTAAGATTATTAACTTATTTATTTATTTATTTATTTTGAGTAGTGAAACTCTACTCACAGTCTGAGGACTCATGGAGTTGTTCACATCCATGAACAACCATGTTATGAATCTTTTAGTTATAAAGCAAACCTTTCTCTTGAGCATGTTTGTGTTTTCTCATTTAGGTTTATAAATTGCTCTGAGACTAGCAGGATTACTGTTTAAGTAAGAGTCTTGTGAGGTAGGCTGCCCGATTATTTTAGGTGCTTCCAGTAAGAGCAAATATTTTTTTACTGGTGAATAAGAGACCACATTATAATTTGTCCTTTTTACTGAGGGTGCATAGTATATTGTATACTGTAAACTTGTATAGTATGTGAAAACTTTTTAAATAGGAATCTTGGAACAAAGTCATAGACGTCTAACTCGTTTACTAACTCTGAGGATGTGGAGGATGGATATGGACATAGGAAGTTCAACATGTGTATCATGGAGTGGGATATGTAGGTATGTAATCTGTGATACAATTTCAGATCTGAGATTCTAGTGGTTCTAGAGAAGAGAATAGGATGGATCTGGAGCTATTGTTAATTATTTGTAAAGTCCTACTTTGAAGTGTGATTGCTTTTTACTCTTCAGCATCTCCTTTGGAAATCTTACTCTTCTACTTTCCTGCAGGGAATTTGTGGAGCCCTGTTTTGGGTGGATCAGTAAAGAGGATGCCATTGGGGCCTCAACTTCTTTTCTCTTTGAGGAAGGAGTGATGGGTGCTGCTGAGAGAAGTGCTTCTACAGTAGCCATATTTGAAGCTTTGCTTGGAGGTAATGCTGGAGTGTACACAAATTGCCTTCAAGATTCCAGTAGTTTGTGATATACAGATTTGTTTGAGCAGTTAACATGGGTATATTCAGTTTGTTTATCTTTGTTAGCAGTTTGTGTTCCCAATGGAAAACAGTTTAAGAAAGAGTTGCTAGAGTATAGAATTGTAAGTGCTTCCCTAGCGTGTTCTTGGACTTCAGATTGTTCACCTTTTTCTTTTTTTCGTCTCTTCTTGGTTTGTTTGTTTGAATTTGAGCCCTTCGGTGTGACAAATCACATACGGCTTTTCATGATCTGACTTTATGGTTACATAAGATTATTGTTTATATGTTTCAGAAGCTTTACTCACTTGTTTATTCATTCATTCCATAAATATTCCTTGAAATGCTTACTCTAAGCAAGATTATGCAGTCATGTTACTGGGTGGTAATTAGGGAAAGGGAAAAATGGGAATTATATTTTGCAGATACAACAAAGGCTGAAGAGGTATGTGTGTGTGTGTGTTTTAGATACACACACATCAATATGTACACAGAGACACAATCCACAGTTCTATAGGAATAATTTCCTAAACATCTTTAGAATCTACCTCTTTTTCCTGTTCCCCTTGTTGTTTCTTTGTTTCAGGCCCTTAACATCTCTCATATACACTAGTATTTCTTGCCTCTGGCCTTGCCCTCTCTTCTGTCTTCACACTGTTTTTTTCCTTTACACAACTCTTTTCACAGCCCCTCCATTAGGGCACATATTGGAATTGTGTCTCCTTGTTACCCACAGAATAAAACCCAATATTCTTAATATGTAGTCTTAATATAGACTCTGTAAATAGCCGCTTTATTAATCTCTCTTGAGTTACTCACTTTTAGGTTTCAGCTCTCTACTGAGACCCCAACTGGCTTTACCTTCTCTTCCGTCCTGGTTCTGCTTATCTTCCATTGCCCCTGTGGACTGCTTTCTGTCATCGCCTTCCCTGCCCTCAGTCTCAAGAGCCTGAGACTGGCTTCTAGATGGGTTTGGACAATGGATAGCACTGGCAGGAGGAGAGTAGAGTTGCTGTGTTTATTTTCCTGGCTTCCTCCTACAAGATCGTGTCATGTTGGCTCTCCCAGAGGCCATGGCTCATATCATGGGGCCCTCTTTGTCCTTTCAAGTCTGTAGATGATAGCAGCTTCAGGAGGCTGCACTGTCTTTTGACTGTGCCCACATTTTTCATACCTTGTAAATAGTCCCTTTCTTAAACTCTCCTTAAATTACCCAGTTTGAGGGTGCTATCTGTTTCCTGATGGGATCCTGATGGCTGTGTTGCCCAAACCTAAATGTCAGTCATGCTTGCAGTTACAGCTATGTTATTTTCCGGTAGTACTGATTTCCCTCTTTCATTAAAAGTTCTGTGGTGGGTGGGTATGCTGGTTTATATGTGTAATACCAGAACTTTGGGAGGCCGAGGCAGGAGGATTGCTTGAGTTCAGGAGTTTGAGACCAGCCTGGGAAACATAGTGAGACTCTGTCCCTACCAAAAAAAAAAAAAAATTAGCCAGGAATGGTGGCACATGACTGTAGTCACAGCTGCTTGGGAGGCTGAGGTGAGAGGATTGCCTGAGCCCAAGAGTTCAAGGTTACAATGAACTATGGTCATGCCACTGGACCCCACCCTAGGTGACAGAGTAAGACCCAGTTTCTTAAAAAAAAAAAAAATTATTTGAGGGCTTTTTCATTCTTCCCCTCTTTTAGTCTTTTTTCCTTTCTTCTTTCCTGGCATTGCAGCTGCCGTATTATGGCAATGGAAATGTTTGAATGAATAACTAGGGGATGGACATCTGAGTTTCCCTGTTGTGTAGCATAATATTCATTTAAATGTCTGAAATGAGATCTTTAGAGAAACTTGGGGAAGGGAGTGGGTACAGGAATCAGTATAGTCACTTTAATAATTTGATTTTTATTTCATTCTTTTTAAAATAAATTTAGTACTTCTTTTTCTTTACCTTCTACATATTAGGGATTAACATTGATTTACTTTAGTCTTTCTCTTTGTAAAATGCATTTTAGATTTATTCCATTGGAATATTTTGTAATAGCACATATTTGAGGAAGTATATATGATATATATAGATTTCAACTATCACTGAACTGAGGAGAATATGGGAACATCTGTTTGCATCTATCCAGGTATTCATGTGTCTGTTTTCCTTGACATATCATAGAAGTAGTGCACTAAGAGCAGACATACATGCCTAACAGTTGTGTTTAGCAAGATCACAATATGTATGTGGTACTGTCACCCATGGCCCTGATAGGAAACAGATGGCATATTCAAGCTGGATAATTTGAAGAGGATTAAATGAAGCAAGTATTCACAAATAGGTGGGAGAGTTTAGAAAATCAACAAGAGATATTGCAGTATCCTGGGCTAGCAACAGAGAGGATGGGAATATTGCCCCTTAGACCTGAAGCACAAAGAGAAGGAGTGCTACCCCAAAAAGAGAGCTGTGTGGAGAAGGCTATCTGATAGCAGCTGTAGTCCCAGGTAGAGGATGAGCCACCATGCCCGGCGGTTATTACAGAATTTAAAAGTGACTCCTTTTAAGGAAATTTTAATTAAGAGAAAAATATCCTAGAACTATGATTAGGGTCAAAACAGTATCTATGTTCTTTAGATATTAAGGAGAAAGTGTATCTGTCCTAAGAAAGTGTTTATAAGGAGAAGAATCTTCCTAGAACACTAACTTTAACACAGAACTCTCAGCACTACTCTAAAAAATTAACATTAAAAATAATCTCGGTTGGGTGTGGTGGCTCATGTCTGTAATCCCAGCAGTTTGGGAGGCTGAGACAGGTAGATCACTTGAGGGCAGGAGTTCAAGATGAGCCTGGCCAACATGGTGAAAACCCATCTTTACTGAAACTACAAAAATTAGCCGGGCTTGGTTATACGTGCCTGTGGTCCCAGCTAATCAGGAGGCTGAAATCGGAGAATCAGTTGAAACTGGGAGGCGGAGGTTGCAGTGAGCCAAGGTCGCACCTCTGCACTATGCAGCCTGGGCCACAGAGTAAGACTCTTTCTCAAAACAAAACCAAAACCAAACCAAAACAAAACAAAAAAACGATCTCAGTAGCAGATAAAGACTATTCCATTGTGTTTTGGAATAGAGGTATCTGTTTACTCTGGAGGGATGGACATGCCTCTCTGTGTGTGTGTAATACATATGAACAGTAGAGGACATAATTTTGACGTATTTAACTTGAAGAAAGGGATGCTTAGACAATAACAACCCAATATTGAACAACGCTCCACACTAAGTTTCTTTATGAAGATACCATTGTTGTATTAGTGGAGATGGTATAATATAGTCTCAGTAAAGACTTCAATCTTTACCCAGTTCTCATGTTCCTTGATGTCTTAGCATTTGACATATTAGATTTACCATGTACTAGATACTCTGAGCTTTGGTTTTTGTATCACAACATTGTCCTACTTCTCTATTGTTCATTCATTATTTTGTTTAAAGAATGGCCAGATATGCTGCTGAACAAGACAGACACAGCCCTTGCCCCTTGGAGCCTGTTAGCATTCTTTCTTTCTCTCCACCTATAGCCTCTTTTCATGTTTTCTCTGTGGATATTCGTCCTTAGCTGATTGCTTTGTCTCTTTCAGTCTTGATTTGCCTTCTGTAAGAACTGTTTTATTCTCCTAGTTTAAGTTGCAACTTCTAATGCCAACAACTTACACATCTTTCTCTACTTCTGATCTTTACCCTGCATTTTATTCACTTAGTCATTTAATATAATTTTTTTTTTTTTTTTTGAGACAGAGTTTTGCTCTTGTTGCCCAGGCTGGAATGCAATGATGCCATCTTGGCTTACCACAACCTCCGCCTCCTGGGTTCAAGCGATTCTCCTGCCTCAGCCTCCTGAGTAGCTGGGATTTTGGGTGCCTGCCACCATGCCTGGCTAATTTTTTTATTTTTTATTTTTTTTAGTAGAGACGGGGTTTTGCCATGTTGGCCAAGCTAGTCTTGAACTCCTGACCTTGTGATCCACCCACCTTTGCCTCCCAAAGTGCTGGGATTACAGGTGTGAGCCACCGCGCCTGGCCAATAAATTTTTGTTCAGATCTGTGTGCCTGGTACAAAGGATACAAAAGTGATAAAGATAGCCTTTGACCTCTGAGTTGGTGACACACACATAAAAAGTTAAAGTAGGCCGGGCGCTGTGGCTCAAGCCTGTAATCCCAGCACTTTGGGAGGCTGAGGCGGGCAGATCACGAGGTCAGGAGATCGAGACCATCCTGGCTAACATGGTGAAACCCCGTCTCTACTAAAAAAATACAAAAAACTAGCCGGGTGAGGTGGCGGGCACCTGTAGTCCCAGCTACTCGGGAGGCTGAGGCAGGAGAATGGCGTAAACCCAGGAGGCGGAGCTTGCAGTGAGCTGAGATCTGGCCACTGCACTCCAGCCTGGGCCACAGAGCGAGACTCCGTCTCAAAAAAAAAAAAAAAAAAAAAAAAGTTAAAGTACAGTGTGTTAGACATACGTACATGGTGCCATGGGACAGATAAGAAGGGAGTACCTGGCTTGGACTTCAAGGAGAAATGAGAGAGCAACTATCCCCAGTAGAAGGCTGAGCATTTCAAATCCCTATGAAACCCAGGGTTTTGAAAACAGTATGTTTCGGCAACAGCAAGTGGTTCTGTGTGATTGGAGCCTTAAGGGGACAGTGGAAGATGAGGCTGAGCATTTAGGGAGGCGTCAGATGGCCCCAAAGGCAGTATTCTCAATACTAAACTAACATTCTTCCACTATAAATGAGCTTTGCCTGGCAACTTCTCATTTCTATCAATGGAACTTTCATTCTTCATATGTCCAAACCTTGAAGTGCCATCTCCAGGTCTGTCCCAGCATTTGTAATCAGTCCACAAATTTTGTATCATTTCTGTATTCAAAACATTCTTCTGTGCATCCTATTCTGTTTCCACTACCTACACACTACTTATCACCTAATTAGTAGATTATTTCAAAACTGTAAATACTTGTGTTTCTTCTTGCTCTCTCTTTTTTTTTTTTCCTGGAAGTTAATTTCTAAACTTCCTCATTTTACCATCTTGCTGACCCTGAGCAAAAGAGGATAGTGATATTTTATTTCCTACAAACTTACGTCATTTCGAGTGTTTTAAACCCATAATCCTTTTTCTTTCTTTGGAGTTGGGAGTCTTGCTCTGTCACCCATGTTGGAATGCAGTGGCATAATCATGGCTCAACGTAGCCTCGAATTGTTGGGCTCAAGTGATTCTTCTGCCTCAGCTTCCCAAATATCTGGGACTATAGGTGTGTACCACTATACTCAGCTAGTTTTTTTTTTTTTTTTGAGATGGAGTCTCACTCTGTCGCCCAGGCTGGAGTACAGTGGCGCGATCTCAGCTCACTGCAACCTCCGCCTCTCAGGTTCAAGCGATTCTCCTGCCTCAGCCTTCCAAGTAACTGGGACTACAGGTGCATTCTACCACGCCCAGCTAATTTTTTGTATTTTTAGTATAGACAGGGTTTCATCGTGTTAGCCAAGATGGTCTTGATCGCCTGACCTTGTGATCCACCCGCCTCGGCTTCCCAAAGTGCTGGGATTATAAGCATGAGCCACCTCACCTGGCCTCCCAGCTAATTTTTAAAAATACTTTTTAGAGACAAAGTCTTGCTGTGTTGCCCAGAGTGGTCTTGAACTTCTGGCCTCAAGTGATCCTCTCGCCTCAGCCTCCCGAATCACTGGGATTACAGGTGTTAGTCACCGTGCCTGACTCCTATAATCTTTTAATAAACACAAAAATCTCAAGCACTGTTATTCCCATGAAAAACCATAGAATTGCAGAATTCAGAGATAATCTGTAGCAAATAATACATTGTTCCATTAACTTTCAGGTTTTTTTTCCTCCTTCTGTTTTTTTTTTTGAGACAGGGTGTTGTCGTGTTACCCAGGCTGGGGTGCAGTGGTGTAAACGTGGCTTACTGAAGCCTTTACCTCTCGGGCTCAAGGTATCCTCCTCCCTCACCCTCCTGAGTAACTGGGACTACAGGCACATGCCACCATGCCCAGCCAATTAAAAAATTTCTTTTATAGAGATGAGGTCTCAATATGTTGCCCAGACTAGTCTTGAACTCCTGAACTCAAGGGGTCCTTCTGCCTCAGCCTTTCAACATGTTGGGTTTATAGGTGTGACCCACTGTACTCAGCCTACTTTGAGTTCTTATCATGAACATGGCATGTACTATACTGAGTGAGGTTTTTAAAGGACAGGTTCCCCTTCTTCCAATCATATCTTCCTTGCTGCAATTCTAACCTGTTAACCTAGTCAGATCACTTGTCTCCATTGGAGGCCATATATTCCCTAACTCTAGAAAGAGATAGCTTGTGTTGGAATCCTGGTTCCACCACTTTCTAGTTTCAGCAATGTTCATCATTTCTCTAAGCTTCAACAACGTTATATGAAAAAAGCAAGTAGTGATAATACGTACTTCACAGAGGTGAGGTAAGGATTGAGTTAATCTATGTGGCCTAATTCCCAGCATGTGCAAGCATGCAATACATGTTTGCTACAAAATGTATGTACCTTGAAAACTTCTTGCTCATTCCCTTTGTGCTCTTGTTGCAATTCTCATGCTTCCCTGCCTTCCTCTACCACTAAATGGTCTCCCCGTGCTCCTCCCTATTGCCTGTGTTTTACCTGTCATTTCAAGTTCAACTCAGTTGCCTCTTCTTTAATAGTCTTTTCTAACTCCTCCAGTTTATGTTGAGCTCTGAATTCCTATAGGTCCTTCTATGCCATTTTAGTAATTATATTCCTATTTTTATGGCATATTTCTGCCTTTTATGGTATTTCTTCTTAACTTTACATGTAATAAAAGAGTTGTGGAATTACTATCTCAGTCAAGATACAGAACAGTTTCATCATTTTCCCCAAAAAATCTGCCTTGGGATTTCTTTTTAAACAATTTACTGGGTATACATTCTTTTTCTGCATATACAATTTAGGTTCTTGAATTTAGTATTTGTTTTATACAAATTTGTCTTCCCTAAGTATGGCTTAGTATTGCGCATACAGTGAGTGAGTAGATGCTTGAATGTTTGAATTGTATAAAACAAAGCCTAAAAGCATGGTAAATTTGAACTTTTTTTTTTTTTTTTTTTTTTTTTGAGGTGGAGTCGCCCTCTGTCGCCCAGGATGTTGTGCAGTGGCCCAATCTTGACTCACTGCAAACTCCGCCTCCCGGATTTACGCCATTCTCCTGCCTCAGCCTCCCGAGTAGCTGGGACTACAGGTGCCCGCCACCTCGCCTGGCTAGTTTTTTGTATTTTTTGGTAGAGACGGGGTTTCACCGTGTTAGCCAGGATGGTCTCTGATCTCCTGACCTCGTGATCCACCCGTCTCAGCCTCCCAAAGTGCTGGGATTACAGGCTTGAGCCACTGCGCCCGGCCTTGAACATCTTAAGAAGCCACTAATTTAAATTATTTAACTTTGATCTTTCAGGGTCATTTGATTTAGATACAAAATTTCAACTGAAAATTATTTCAGTATAACTTGTTAAAAGTGGTTTTGGAGCCTTGCCAGGGCTAATAAAACCAGGTGTGTGTTTGTCTTTGCAAAACAAAAGGCTTTTTCTTTCTATTTTTATTACTGAATATATACTTATGGTTCCTATCATTTTCTTTCTCTCTCTCTCTTTCTTTTTTTTTTTTTTTCCTGAGATGGAGTCTTGCTCTGTCGACCAGGCTGGAGTGCAGTGGTGCAATCTTGACTCACTGCAACCTCTGCCCCCTGGGTTCAAGTGATTCTCCTGCTTCAGTCTGCCCAGTAGCTGGGACTACAGGTGTGCACCACCATGCCTGGCTAATTTTTGTGTTTTTAGTAGAAATGGGGCTTCACCATATTGGCCAGGCTCGTCTTGAACTCTTCATGTCAAGTGATCTGCCCGCCTTGGCCTCCCAAAGTGCTGGGATTACAGGCATGAGCCACCGCACTTGGCTTGGTTTCTATTGTTTTCTAACCCTATTAGTTTAAATTCTAATGTAGAAAAATATTTAAAAATTCTAATGTGAAGCAAAGTTCTACATGTTTCTTCTCCTGGATGATATTTGGCTGTTATGATATTAATTACTGAATTTATTTATGGAATTTTGCCTTTTTTCTTGAACACAGTTCAATATAAAGCAATTCAATTAAAAATGAATTAACTACAGATTGCAAAATGGAAAACCTTCCTGTTTTCTCAGCTTTATTTTTCCATGGGCCAATTTTGCTCTCCTTGTAGAAGTCTCTTTTATTGGTTATTTCTAAAATCGGAGGTCGATGCAAGTAATAGTATTTATACTTGGAAAAAGGTGGGGCTGATGTGGACAAGCAAATGATGCTGCATGATTTTCTTAATCTTTGCCCTTGGGTATAATGGAGATCCATCTCCAGAGAGGGTAAAATATGGCTAGGATTTGCATTCCATTCAGTAGACTTTACTTCCTAATGAAGTGAATTGAATTTAATCATATGTGTCTTTTTTTCCCTTCCCCAACAGCTTCCATGCCTATGGCTGTTCTAAAATTGGGCCAAATATATCCATTTCAGAGAGGCTTTTTCTGTAAAGACAACAGCATCAACTATCCGTACCATGACAGTACCGTCACATCCACTGTCCTCATCCTAGTAGGGGTTGGCTTGCCCATTTCCTCTGTAAGTAAATTAATAAGTAGGTAGTGATGGGTTTGTTGTGCTGGAGGTTGGATGAAGTATGGAGTTGGGGCGGGGGTAAATCCACAGTACTGTCTTCACCAGTGTTAATATGGTGAATGATTGCTTGAGGAATATACCCACTGTTTTAGTCCAGAGGCAGTGTTTCTCCAGTTAAAGGTGGGTGTTACCCAGCACAACTTGATGTCATTCTGTAAGAATGATACAGTGATTATTTTTGAATAGGAGAGTCTTTTTGAGTCATTTGGACCAACTCCTCTCAGTAAACAAATGAAGAAACTTAGGTCCAGACACTTGTTAAAGCCCAGTAAGCTATTGTATGGCAGAGCTGAAACTAAGATTATGCTTGCTTTATCATACTGTTAAGTGGAAATTGAGGCCATGAAAAAGGAAAATGTTTGCATGTTAAATTTGAGAAAACAAACTCAGCAGAAAGATCACAAATATATATGCAGAATAAAATTATCAGAATACATTAAGATATGTCACTGTTGGCTGGGTGTGGTAGCTCACACCTGTAATCCCAGCACTTTGGGAGGCTGAGGCGGATGGATCACCTGAGGTCAGCAGTTCAAGACCAGCCTGACCAACATGGAGAAACCCCTTCTCTACTAAAAATACAGAATTAGCTGGGCGTGGTGGCGCATGCCTGTAACCCTAGCTACTCAGGAGGCTGAGGCAGGAGAATTGCTTGAACCCGGGAGGTGGAAATTGCAGTGAGCAGAGATCACGCCATTGAACTCCAGCCTGGGCAACAAGAGCGAAACTCTGTCTCAAAAAAAAAAAAAAAAAAGAAGTCACCGTTTCTTACTTTGTACTGTCCTTCGGATAGTTCATCAGTTTGTAGGGTAATACTGGGTTTCACTGTTTTAAGTAATTAAAAACTGTCATTCTAGGTTAAGATTCACAAACTAGGTTCAGATTGCCACTTGGGATATTATGCCTACTTTCTTTACCCTTGGCTCTCATTCCTAAGTCTTGCCATTGTCATTTTATGTGACTTGAAAATAGAAGGGAAGGAGCAAGGTGAAGATTTACCTCCTTGAGTGTCTGGGCAGTGAAGCATATCACACCATATTTCTCCTCTGGCCACATGTCTTGTTACTTGGATGTCCTAGATATATGACTTACAAAAATTTAGTGTCTCAGTAAACTCAGCAACCTTGTTCTGCTATAGGACTGGCTGGCTTTTCTCTCTCTATTTTGCTCCCAAATTGGCTAAGAATAATAACCTAGTTGTTTGTTTTTCCAGTTTATGTATCTGAGTTCATTTTGTCTTTTTGTCTGGTAGATTTTTTTCTAATGGCCATCAGCTCAGTATTTTGAAGGTGAAGGGGTCCAGTATTTTATTATATTCTAAGAGATACAAGTATTAATATATTCTTATAATTCTAGTTTGATATAGCTACTTTTATGGGAGTAAAATGATAGAAAAATCTAGCATAAAATCTAGGATTTAGTTTAAGGGGATACTTCTTTTTCTAAAAAATAAATCCCACCATAACTGGTTACTTAAATTTTAGCCATTCAACTTAGGAGAAACTGTGTGCAGGGAAGTATTGCCACTTGGATGACAATAGACGGTGTTACTGTACTATATGAAGTACTAAGTAGTTGTGGTAGCCATGATTTTGAGCAACTATTGCCAGATAAAGTTTCTTTTTTAAAAAAAAAACTTGCCCCTGTATTTGAGGAGATAATTGCTTGAGAGTGAATAAATTAATTGTAATAATAATATATATATATATTTTTTTGAGATCGAGTTTTGCTCTTGTCGCCCAGGCCGGAGTGCAGTGGTGTAATCTTGGCTCACTGCAATCTCTGCCTCCCAGGTTCAGGTGATTCTCCTGCCTAACTCTCCTAAGAAGCTGGGACTATAGGCGTGCTCTGCCATGCCCAGCTAATTTTTGTATTTTTTAGTAGAGATGGGGTTTCACCATATTGGCCAGGCTGGTCTTGAACTCCTGACCTCAAGCAATCTACCCTACTTCAGCTCGGGTTCAAGTGATTCTCCTGCCTCAGCCTCTCAAGTAGCTGGAATTACAGGTGCTTGTCACCACGCCCAGCTAATTTTTGTATTTTTAGTAGAGATGGGGTTTCACTGTGTTGGCCACCTGGCAACATGCACCTGGCCCATAATCTTTTATTAATTAAAAAAAAAGATTATAAAGTAGAAAGAGAAAATAAATAGCCCTTAGTTCTACCACCTGAAAACAACTGCTGGTGGCATTTTGATGTTTCCTTTAGTTTGACAGTTTTTTGTTGTTGTTGCTGCTGTTTGTTTTTTATTTTAATTTTTTTTTGAGATGGAGTCTTGCTCTGTTGCCCGGGCTGAAGTGCAGTGGCACAGTCTCGACTCAGTGCAACCTCCGCCTCCCAGGTTCAAGCAATTCTCCTGCCTCGACCTCCCGAGTAGCTGAGACTACAGGCATGCACCACCACACCTGGCTAATTTTTGTAGTTTTAGTAGAGATGGTGTTTTACCATGTTGGCCAGGCTGGTCTCAAACTCCTGACCTCAGGTGATCCACCTGCTTTGTAATCCCAAAGTGCTGGGATTACAGGCGTGGGCCACCACACCCAACCTAGTTTGACAGTTTTTATGCCATTGTGAGCACACTACAGATTTAGTTTTGTGCTTTGTTTTTTTACTTATCTTTATAACAATTTTTTTTTTTTTTTTTAGGTATAGTATTATAATATCAAACAGCTTAAATAGCAATAAGACTAAATTTTTTTTTTAAGGAGTGGAAAAAGGGTATCAATCTTTGAGTTCTTGGGTATTAATTCCTGTGAGTTTGCTGTTAGAATTGATCCGGAAAAATATTTTAATGCCAATGATTTATTTATTTGTTTGTTTTGAGATGGAGTCTTGTCCTGTTGCCCATGCTGGAGTGCAGTGGCATGATCTTGGCTCACTGCAACTACAGCCTTCCCCTGCTTGGTTCAAGCAATTCTCCTGCCTCAGGCTCCTGAGTAGCTGGAACTACAGGCATGTACCACCATGCTCGGCTAATATTTTGTATTTTTTTTTTTTTTTTGAGATGGAGTCTCACTCAGTTGCCCAGGCTGGAGTGCAGTGGCACAATCTTGGCTCACTGCAAGCTCCCGCTCCCGGGTTCATGCCATTCTCCTGCCTCAGCCTCCCAAGTAGCTGGCACTACAGGCGCCTGCTGCCACGCCCGGCTAATTTTTTGCATTTTTAGTAGAGACGGGGTTTCACCGTGTTAGCCAGGATGGTCTCGATCTCCTGACCTCGTGATCCACCCGCCTCGGCCTCCCAAAGTGCTGGGATTACAGGTGTGAGCCAGCGCACCCGGCCAATTTTTTGTATTTTTAATAGAGACGGGGTTTCACCATATCGGTCAGGCTGGTCTTGAACTTCTGACCTCAGGTGATCCGCCAGCCTTGACCTCCCAAAGTACTGGGGTTACAGGCATGAGCCAACAGTCCTGGCCTAATGCCAATTTATTTTTAATTAAAGAAGTAGTATTTGGCCAGTTTCTGGGCCTTAAATGTGCTTGAATGTGCAGGAAGGGATTTTTGCAAATTCTTAGGGCATATGTGTTTGTTTTAATATTTTGTGTATAACATCTGTTGTTATATATAGAAAATAACTTATTTTCTATAAAATGAATTATTTTTGCTTAATATAACTTTAATATAATATGCCTTATAATTTGATCAGAAATAAGATTTCGGGTGATAGAAAATCTGTATTTTAAAGTAGTGATTTATTTTTACAATGTGGGGTTCATAATTTTTTTAAAAAATATATTCTTTACTGTTTCTTCTTTAGCTATCCAAAAAGGTGCCAGATTCAGAAAACTATAGATTTCTGCATTATTTGGCTTTTACATTTTTGTTGTTGTTGTTGTTTTTGGATTTTAATGATCCATATTAGATTTGACAGCAGACTTTTTTTTTTTTCCATCATTTTTGGCTTTGTGTAGTTCTACCTTCTCCCTTGGTAATTTGTTATATATTTTTATAAATTCTTATGTTTCTAGAAAAAGGTAAGACTTTTTGTATGCAAACTTTCAGAGTAATGTTAGTAACAATAAAGTTAGTATTAAATCCATACGTTGCAGTGAATAATATAGTTTGTCTAAATTTAAAAATTTATAGTTTCAGGATACAAAACTTGCCTATGTTTAATAGGCTATTTTAAATTGACTTGAGTACCGACTGTAAGTAGTTGCTTTTCTTAAGTCATGATTACTGTATGACATAATCTTTTAGCAAAAATATTTAGCCTAAAATAACAGTATAGCCAGTGCTTGTGACCAACTTATAAAACTCTTTCTAAAGAGTGATTGTATTATTCATGGTGACCTAAAACTGGAAATGTACATGGATGTTTGTGAAAAGGGCTTAATCACTTTTTTTTTTGAGGTGGAGTCTCACTCTGTTGCCCAAGCTGGAGTGCAATGGTGCGATTTCAGCACACTGCAACCTCCACCTCCTGAATTCAAGCGATTCTCCTGCCTCAGCCTCCTGAGTAGCTGGGATTACAGGCGCATGCCACCAATACCCGGCTAATGTTTGTATTTTTAATAGAGATGGGGTTTCACCATGTTAGTCAGGCTGGTTTCGAACTCCTGACCTCATGATCTGCCCACCTCGGCCTCCCAAAGTGTTGGGATTACAGGTGTGAGCCACCGCTCCTGACCAAGGCTTAATCACTTCATATATTTTATTTTATTGTATTATATGTTTTGAGATGGTGTCTCACTCTTGCCCAGACTGGAGTGTAGTGGTGTGATCTCAGCTCACTGCAACCTCCGCCTCCCGGGTTCAAGTGCTTCTCCTGCCTCAGCCTTCTAAGTAGCTGGGACTACAGGCCCGTGCCACTATAACTGGCTAATTTTTTGTATTTTTAGTAGAGATGGAGTTTCACCATGTTGGCCAGGCTGGTCTTGAACTCCTGACCTCAAGCAATCCACCCACCTCGGCCTCCCAAAGTGCTGAGATTACAGGTGTGAGCCACCGCATCCAGCCACTTTATATATTTTATAACTTAGTGAAAAACAGATGACTACCGCAAAGAAAAATGGGGAAAGGGCATGACTAGAAAGCTGTCAGTAGAAGAAAATTGTCAAGAAATATAAAGAAATGCTTTAACATTTAACATTTCTTAAGACTTAGTCTTAAGTTCATATTAAAGCAACACTGAGAACACAGTTTTGGCCTGTCACAGTAGCAAAGGTAAGAACTTTCCCAGCTTACCAAGCACAGAAAACAGGTGTTCTCATATACAAATCTGGCAGGGGTATAAATTGGCATTAAAAAGAGTGTATTGTTGGACCTATAAATTATACCGGAAGGAATTTATCCTGGAAATAAGTTTCATGTAGAGAATGAGTTACAAGACAGTTGATTACAGTACTTTTTATAGAAGAAAATTGGAAATAAATAATTTAGCTGTAGGGGACTGTTTTATGATTTATTCTAGTGATGAAATATTATATTCATTTCATAATTTTTGATAATATTGACATGGAAAGATTTTTGTAATAATTGAGAGTAAAGGGAGAAGAATAGTAATGGTTCTCTCTGAATAGTGGGATTATTAGTATATGAGATATTTTCTTTTTTTTTTTATGTCATAAGTTTATTGACAAACATATCTAGTATGCCATGAGTTAGAGTTTGATCCATTTCCAGAGGCTGTATCTCTTAAAATGCTCTTCATATCTGTTAAATGGGTGAACTGAAACATCCTTATGATTTAAGCAGTTGGTGTCTTACTATAAGGAAGGGTGCAGCAAATGCAGATCCAAAGTACAAACACATCTTAACTAGTAACGCCCACTTGTTTTCCACTGAAAATGGCAAATTCTTCCCAGGGCCCTCCTCATAGTGGCTCCTATGGACCACAGAGGTTGTGAACCTCCGGATGCTGTGGCCCAACATAGCGCTGCTGGAAGCTCTTCGAAAGGCGCAGAGACCGAGGACGGATGAAATGGCGGCACCTCACCAAGACCGAGATATTTTCATTTTCTCTCTTATATTTTCTGTTTTTTCCCCTCCCTTGAACATTGTTTTTTCAAATAAGGAAGCCTATTTTTATTTTTTAAAAACCCATTAGAAATTTTTCTGTTTTCATTTTCATATACCTGAAGTTTAAATGCCTTAACTATATACCCATTTTTACATAGTATTGTGGAAGCTTATCTGTTATGTGTGTGGATTTTGTCTGTTTCTAAGAAAGTGCTGAAAGAAAAAAAAAAAAAGATACAAATAACTGTATTTTGAGAATTCACAGTAAATCAAACTTCACTCCTAGTCCTGTGGCTCAGCAGTTTATGTAGCTGACTAGGTTTTTTGGAAGTGATTGGTTGTCTATGAACCTGAGTGTACCTACACATACAAATGTAACTCCTTGAATGTGGAAAGTTTGTCTTGCGTGTTGCAGCATGCTATAATTCAATTCTGACATTAACTGCCTGGAGTTAGCATGAGACTCCACGGATTTCAGGTCATCGTCCCCAATAAGACTGCTCTCACTGTAGTTTTCAGGTGCAAATTTGAAGTTCCCCAGGTTGTAACTCTGGGGGTTCCTGTGACCCTGTCAGGTTCGGTAATTGGCTAAAACAACTCATAGAACTCAGGAAATCATTTTACTTATGATTATAGTTTTATTATAAGGAATCAGAATGAGCCAAATTAAGATACACAGTCAAGGTCTCAGGGTGGGGGACAGCCTGAATGTAGAGCTTTTCTGTCCTCTCCCAGTGGCATCAAGATGTGTCACTTTCCTGGCACATCGATGTGTTCACCAACCAGGCAACTCCTCCAACCTTCAGTGTCCATTGTTTTTATTAGAGTTTTATTATGTAGTCATGATTGATTGAATCATTGGCCAAGCAATTGAACTTGATCTCTAGTTCTCCTCACCTCCTTAGAGGTTGAGCTGATTTAAAGCCCTGTCCCTCTAATCACATGGTTAGTGTGACCAGCTCCCATCCTGAGTCATTCATTAGCCTAAACCCAAGTGTGAACCAAGGGGCTTAAGAATAACAAAGACACCCCTATTACTCAGAAAATTCTAAGGTTTTAGAGTCTCTCTCCCAGGGACAAAGGCCAGATTCTTCGTTATAGACTCCAGTCTCTGTACTTTTTACTCTGTAGCCTTGGTACCTTGAAAGTGTTTAAAGCACTCAGATGTTGGTTTGATACAATTTAAGATTTTTAAAAAAGTTTTCATTTTTTCCTTTCAATCTGCCAACCCAAGTTTACTTAGGAGTTGGAGACTTTCCATCTAATATGGGTTTCTATTGTTGAAAAAATTTATTCTGATACTTGTTATAATGGTTAAGGAAAACTACTCAAGACTTTTGCACCTGGGGTGGAGAACTCAACTCTGACTACAACAAGGAGAAGGGGGAATTTATGGGTGAGGGGAATCAGTGGATGGAAAATCATGAAGAGGAGACATCAAGAGTAGGAGATTCTTGTTAAGGCAGGCCAAAGATTTATATATCAAAGGTGGGGGATGAGGAATTTAATCATATATCAAGGGTGTTCAGATATCAAGGATAAGGGGCTTCTTGCTAAGCTGACTTAGCAGGAATTTTGCTAAGACTGGGCCTGTCCTGTCCTTGCACACCACACAAGGACAGGCTGACATGAAAGGTCAAGGTTGAGGCCTAGTTGAGAAGAGGGTTCACAGCTGGTTAACTAATGTTTGGTCAACTAAAGAGCCTTTGTCACTATCTATTAAAGATGAACTTTATCTTAAGTGTGCATTGCATAGTGAGTTAGTAGCTCATGGTAGAAAAACATCTATGTAAACATATCTTAATATGCAAAAAATCTTTGTCCTAGGTTAATTCAGAAATATGCATTATTTAAATCCCATTAAGTCTCCATTTAATAGACCTCTCCATTTAATAGACCAACTATTGGTCTATTAAAATTCCTTTAGGATGTGGATTGTTACAGTTTTTGGTTTGGGATTTTTGCAAAGTCATTCTAAGTGTAAAAAATACAGAAATGGAAATAGCCTGTCAACCCAAAATTTGTAATAATGTAGTTTTTTTTTTTTTTTTTGAGACAGAGTCTCCCTTCGTCACCCAGGCTGGAGTGCAGTGGTACGATCTTGGCTCACTGCAACCTCTGCCTCCTGGGTTTAAGCAATTCTTGTGCCTTAGCTGGGATTACAGGCATGTGCCACCATGCCTGGCTAATTTTTGTATTTTTGGTAGAGATGGGGTTTCACTGTGTTGGCCAGGCTGGTCTTGATCTCCTGGCCTCATGTGATCCGCCCACTTTGGCCTCCCCAAAGTGCTGGGATTACAGGCATGAGCCGCTGCACCTAGCCTCTAATAATGTACTTTGAATTATCCTTTTCAACTGATATTGTTTGTGTGTTAGCATAATAAAAAATGTCTAGCTTTTGTATACCATTAAGGATGTGTATTTTTCTGGCATTGATTACTCAGATTTTTACTATAAATATTGCTAGTGTAATAATATATGGACAATATCCACAATTTTAAAGGATAAAATATGACTTTTTAAGAAATATTAAGAAATATTTTTTATTATTTTTGGTAGTCTAATTGCTCCTAAGTTAATTTTAAAAAATCACTTTTACTCCCTTTATTAACACCTGAGGGGAAATAACACAGGATATATTTTTTGGGTTGAATTGTTATGGAATACCACATTTGTAAAGTTTGGGATTTGATGTTTTGGAAGATGAGGGAGATTATTTACTATAGATATGTGGATTTTCTGAAGTTCTTTGTTTTTGGTACATTGTTTGAAAAAATAATGTTTTTTTAAGAGAGGTTGCCCACAAAGCAGGTAACCGAGGTATAATTTTTATTATTTTGAATAGCTTACTTAAATGGTAATAATTGCTAGTCTTGAGGAAGAAAAAATGAATGGATTAATATGTTTATTTTTATAAGGTGTAAAGTAATATATAAGTAAAGTGTTCTTGTGGCAAAGTGGCTTTAGAATTTTACCCTGCATGGCAGAGGAGATTGGAGTTGGTTAGGTTTTATGGCATGGCACATCTTTCTTGCTGTCCTTTTCCTGTACTGGTGCAGGAAGCTGGTATCCAAACAGTCTGTTGCTCACATTTGTTTGTCATTTCTCCTTTGTTTTCATGGGAGCATAGGTGCTGTGCTGCCATTTCTTATTTTCACCTCTATAGGCAGTAAGACAATAATCTTCACTAGAGTAGGGATGGTCTGTATTGCTCACGATTGTAACCCTAGTGGCACGTAATAGGTGTTTAATAAATTGAGGTAGAAAATTTTATGAAAAACTGCAAAATGTGAAATAGAATAAGATTGTTGTTTATGTTTGATAATGACTACTACCATGAAAATTCAGCTTAACTCTGTGGAAACTGACCATATTTCCAAGTCACCTCTTACCTCATTAAAACAGTTTTTTGGGGAGTGAGAGGGAGAAGGAGACTTATATTGAATGCGTATCCTGACTGGAGATATGTGTGTGTGTATGTGTGTATCCTATACATATATATGTGATATATATAAGATAGCACCCAAGGGGAAAATATATATCTTTATAATATATATTTATATAAATATAAAATATATGTCTATATAAATACAAAATATATAAACATATATTTTATATTTATATAAATATATTTTATATTTATATGTTTATATATATTTATATAAATATAAATGTTTATATATATTTATATAAATATAAATATTTATATAAAAATATATTTTTATTTTTATTTCCCCCTTTGGAGATATCTTATAATATGGGGGAAATGCCTATTAGAACTGTAGAAATATAGTACTGTGGAGATTGGTTTCTTAGGTTGGAAACAAGTTTTATTTTCTTGTTTACTTATTGTCATGTGTAGCTGCATTTCCTATCCACGCATTGGGGAAAGAACTGATTCTCAGTTCTTATGAGCAATTTTATTAACAAAATAGTAATAACTCCATTATTTGACAGTCTGGCCTATATGTCTGGGTCATTCAAGCATCTAGCCTCCATCCACATTCTTCTCTCCTTGTTCAGGCATTAAGAGAAGAATGTATTTCCTGAAATACTTCACAAGTGGACACAATTCTTTCTATTACGTGGGTCTTTTGGTCTGCCTATGGGGTCTTTTCTTCTTCCAAACTATTGAGGTGGTACCTTATCTCACAGTAAATCCCAAGGTGCCTGTCATGTGTGTGTCAGGATTTCTCAGACTGTTGCCGGCTGCTGTTATCCCTGAGGCAGTGTGTCCCTTAGTGATTTGCTACTGTGGTCTGTAAAGTTGCATGCCACTCTCTCCTGGGCATCTGGTATGTTTTAGATTCGTACAATGGAATACTGTTCAGCGACAAAAAGGAACAATATATCCATGGTGCTCTATAGGTGATCCTTAAAACATTATTTTGTGAAGGCATTTTTGTAATTTCCCCTAATATTAGAAGAGTTCCCTTCACATGTAAAAGAGTTTTTAACCAGTTTCCCAGTTTTGCTGGGTACTCCACCACCAATATTTCTTACTAAAACTGTTAGGATTGGTATTTTGGTTCCAAGATCCTGAGCATTTGTGCAAGAGGAAGTTAAAGAAGATGTGGTGTGACCATGTTCATATGTTGTCCTTTCCTGTCCCTGGTAAAGAATTGGTGAAGTGTTCTTGTGATATTTGGTTTGTGGAAGCCATAATTTCCCATATCACATACTCTCTCTTGAACCATGATAAATATTCACTGTTAAAATATAGAAAGTTGTGTTTGTTTATGACTGAGTATGAATTTACTATGCAGAGAACCTGAGTCATGAGCTGACTAGTGAATGTATCAAAAAGCGGAATGTGGGAATGTAAAAGGGTGCAACCACTTTGGAAAACAGTTTAGCAATTTCTTAAAAAGTTAAGCATCAATTTACCATATGACCTGGCAATCCCACCCACTTTCATTAGAAATGAAAACATATCTACAAAAACACTTGTATGTGAATGTTCATAGGATTAGTTGTAATACCACAAAACTGGAAGCAATCTAAATGTCCATTAACTGGTGAGTGGATAAACCAAATGTGGTATATACATATAACTGAATACTATTAATTAATAAAAGCAAAATGCGTGCTGTAACACAGATGAACCTCAAAAACATTATGCTGAGTGATAAAAGCCACATATAAAATACTACATATTGTGTAATTCCATTTATATGAACTGTCTAGAAAAGGCAAATTTATGTAGAGACAGATAGCAGATGAGTGGTTGCCTGGGTTTGTTAGTGGGAGCAGAGATTGAAGGCACATAGGCTCAAGGGAATTTGGGGGGTAATGAAAATGTTCTAAAACTAGATTGTGGTGATGTTGCATCACAGTATAAATTTACCAAAACCATTGAATGATATATATACTTAGACTGGATTAATTTTATGGTATGTAAATTATACCTCAATTAAAAAAAAGGAGAGTGAAAATGAATTTTGCCAGCTCAAGTAATAAGAGAAACAGTGTTTGCTGAGGGTAGTCATTTGAGAAGTGATGAAAGGGATTTAGAGATATAATCTTTCAGGTAAAAGGAAAAGGGTTTTTGACTGAATTGATAAACGAAGTTTTGCCTTGAAATCTTTAGTAAATGTCAAAGTTAACATCAAGTATCTATTTAAATGTTTGCATTTCTGCTCACTTTTCTACACTGTCTGGTGAAGTAAGTTGGTGGTGTGCAGTAACCCTTTTGGAATAGTTTATCAAGGATTTAATGTTTGTAGCTTTCAATTCCACTTACGTATATATCTTAAGGAAATTAGAAATGCAAACAAGAATTTGTATTCGGAAATGTTAACTATAGCATCGTATAGGATAATGAAAAAATTAAAAGTAACCTATATGCTCTCAAAGTAGGAGGAATGGTTAAATTGTAATTGTTTTTCCTTTGTCTCTCTTGGTTTCAAGGAGTAGAAATTCTTTCTAACTAGATCAAGTAAAATTGGGCTTTGTTGAAAAGGATACAAGGTGCTTTAATAACCCCAAGCAGCAAGATCACTGAGGCTTTTTGGCAATGGGGAACCACAGCTACCTTCCCATTTCACCCATTCTGGGACCAGGCTAGTCACTACTTCCTCCTCTGTAGACCTGCTTTGTTCTCAGCTTCTTCTTCAGTCAGTCTTCCTTGTACATGGCCCAATGTTGTTTGCCACCTTGGACTTAATCAGTTTTTGTTACAATTCCCGTATTTCCAGAACAGGAATCTGAAAGAGCTGTTCTTTTTGAGCCTTAAGTGGGTCAGTGAACAACCTGTGGTTTGGTCTTTTTCTTCATCCCCTTTCAGGGGTCTGTGTTTAGGTTTAGATAGTTAGTGAAAATGAAATGGCATTGGGTAATGGCATTGATTCAATACATCTTGACTGGGCACAGTGGCGCACGCCTATAATTCCAGCACTTTGGGAGACTGAGGCGGGTGGATCACCTGAGGTCAGGAGTTTGAGACTAGCCTGGCCAACATGGTGAAACTGCATCTCTACTAGTAATACAAAAAAATTAGCTGGGCATGGTGGTGCTCACCTGTAATCTCAGCTACTCTGGAGGCCAAGGCAGGAGAATCGCTTGAACCCGAAAGGTGGAGGTTGCAGTGAGCCGAGATCGCACCATTTTACTCCAGCCTGGGTGACAAGAGCAAAACTCTGTCTCAAAAAAAAAAAAAAAAAAAAAAATCTCATGGGCGTATTTGAGGAATGGCAAATATTGGCTATTATTTATTGTCAATTTAAAAATATTTCCAAGGTTTTTGGTGTTGGCAACCTCTTTTCTTGATTCTCTCAACAGAATAGTGTGCATTTGTGGTAGATTCATGCTTATTTTCTCACCAAAACTTGCAGTCTGTGTGTTACCCTTTCTTATTAAAACCTCTTTTACTAAGACTGGCAATTGAAATCCCATTGGACGCCATATTGGGCACTGTGGACCAATCTCCACCTCCTGAATGCCCTCTCTTTCTAATGTGGCCCCGGTGAGGTCGCTGTCTCCTGACCTGCCCTTAGCCGACTCAAGTCTGCCTTAGTGAATCTTCTTCCTCTCCTCTTCTTCCTCTGCTGTTGCTCTGTGCCTCACCCTCCACTTCTTTTCTCTTTATATACATCCTGTACAGTGTTTTGTACCTCTGTGACTTTAGAGACCCTTTATATCCCCAAATCTCTGTCTCTGTCCTAGACCCCTTCTGCTGAGATGGAGACTGTCATAACCACTGGCTTATCGAATATCATACTCAGAGGCATCGCCAACTCTCCTTTTCTTTTGAACACTCAGAGTTCTTTGAACCTCAGTTTATTCTCTGCTATAATTACGTACTGTGCCTTATTCAATTTGTATTCCTGGTAGCACCTAGCGGAATTCCTTGCACAGTAGGTTTACTTAGTATTTGCCCACATGAATGTTTTTGTTTTTTAAAATGGGCTATTATCCTTTGTATATGGTTTTATTTTGTTCCCCTAGTATCCTGAAAAATACCCACAAACTTTTTTTCTTAATCTAAGAATAATTTCTAACATGGTTTTTGTGGTCGGGGGGAAAAAACCCTTAATATTAATGGACATACATGGTAATAGCATTTCTAAATACATTTGGGCCTGTATATTTGGGCCTATATGTTTTCTCTGAGAATAAGGACACACAGCCTAGTGAGTTTTGGACTCTAATCCTATTATATGTGAATTTAGTTTCTTTCTTTCTTTCTTTCTTTTTTTTAGACAGAGTCTCGCTGTGTCACCCAGGTTGGAGTGCAGTGGCACAGTCTCAGCTCACTGCAACCTCCACCTCCTGGGTTCAAGTGATTCTCCTGCCTCAGCCTCCCAAGTAGCCGAGACTACAGGCGCATGCCACCATGTCCATGAATTTAATTTCTATACTAAATATACTATTCCAAAAGAAAGAAATGTTTATTGGAAAATGCAACCAATTCAGAAATATGCTTTGTAGACAGTAAAAGTTTCCATTATTTCATGTAGACTGAATTGGATTATAGAGGTAGTGGTTCTTTGGCTGGACACTATGGCTCATGCCTATAATCTCAACACTTTGGGAGGCTGAGCTGGGTGGATCACTTGAGGTCAGGAGTTTGAGACCAGCCCGGCCAACATGGCAGAACCCTTCTCTATTAAAAATACAAAAATTAGCCTGGCATAGTGGCAGGTGCCTGTAGTCCTGGCTACTTGGGAGGCTAAGGCAGGATAATTGCTTGAGTCCTAGAAGTGGAGGGTGCAGTGAGCCGAGATTGTGTCACTGCACCCCAGCCTGAGCAACAAAGCAAGATACCATCTCAAAAAAAAAGAAAAGAAAAAAGAAATAACAGTTATTTTTATGTACAAAATAAATTTGCTCATTGAGTTAGAGTATGGTTATTGATTAGGGGGCTAAGCATTTACTTACTGTATGGGGCAACCAATAATAAAATCACAGTCCTGTGTATTTACCTCCACAGTGTGTGCTGATAAGTGCAAAAGGTTTGTGCAAATTCTTTTGAAGTTATATTGTAACCATGGTATATGTATTGAAAACTTGGCCATTTTATCCCATTCCTATGAATGAAAACTATTTGGTGAATCAGAGGATAGTCTGAATTGGGATATGAGGGCCAGTATAAGTGTCAGCAAGGTCAGCTCTAGTTTAGTTTTTTTTTTTATTTTTATTTTAAGGCATAGCATTACTAGGAGTATAGCTTTGGGAACCTTGTAGCATCATAAAGACTTTTAAAGAGGTGACAGCTATTGGCAAATTGACTAATAGAACTAAGCTTTGGTTCATGTATTCAGTGTCTGAATGAAAAATAGGAAGTTCAGTAAAAGAGCTAAGAGTGAAAGAAATGTGATTTCGTGTGCTTCTCCTTTTTAGCTCGTATAATAGATTGAACAGATTTGATATTGTAAATACACTCAGGCAGAGTGGCAGAGGCTTGGTTGTCATTTAGCCTTTAGGGCCTTAGTGGAGTTAATGAGAACTGCAAACGGTCATCAAGTCTTGGTGCTTCACAGAGAAGCAACACTTCTGCAGTGAGTGTGTTAGCTTAGTGGTTATGGTATTACTACAGGGACATGGATCACTTAAGGAGAGAGCCTTTCAGGCCTGGGTCAGTCTTAAAGCAGATCTCACGTGGAGGGTTTCTGCTAACCTGCATCTCTTACAACACAATACTAGTTAGTATGCTGTAGTATTAATCAGTAGGTCAAGTTCAGTGAAGTAAAGGATAATTGAATTCTTGAAGTTCACATTTAGGCAAAAAATTGGCATTTTAGGAGGTGAGTATAAGACATGATCTTTACAGAAAATACTGATGATAAAAACAGCGCTCTCTGTTAGGTGCCTTTGTGCTTGACTTCATCCTTTGTGCTTGACATCATCTTAAGAAACTAAGCTCAGGGCTGGGTGCAATGGCTCACATCTGTAATCCCAGCACTTTGGGAGGCTGAGGCCATAGGATCAGTTGAGCTCAGGAGTTCAAGACTAGCCTGGGCAACATAGCTGGACCTCATCTCTACTAAAAAATTAAAACAAAACAAAACAAAACAAAAAACTAGCTTGGCATGGTGGTGCGTGCCTGTGGTCCCCAGCTGCTCGAGAAGCTGAAGCAGGAGGATAGCTTGAGCCCAGAAGATCAAGGCTACACTTAGCTGTGATCGTGCCATGGCACTGTAGCGTGGAAAAAAAAAAGACCCCCTATAAAAAAAAAAAAAAAAAAAAAAAAAAAGAAACTTTACGTTCAGATTCCTCTTTTAATAGCAGCTTTCAGCCTGCTATAGACAATACAGAAATGAGTGGATAAAGTTTTATTTAGATACTCTGATAGCTTAGCCAGTGACAATGACCTATCCAAATGTGGAATGCTAAAATGTTCTCTTTTTGGAAGCAAACCCATGAAAAATTGGTTTTGAAGTAGTGTTAGAAACCTGGCAATTAAATGACAACAAGAACGTGAGAAGAGATTTTCCCAAAATCCGTTTAGTGTGTTTGGACAGAAACAAAGGAAAGATAACTCTTTGTTAAATTAGTTAATAGAGGATTTGAATGCTTTGTTTGCTGTAGACAAAACATCTTTATCTTAAAACTGTAATCTTTCCAACTTCTGTTGCATGCATTGCTGCATTTCCTTTTTTACATGTGCTCTCACTTATTTTCATGGCAAATGCATTTTTAAACAGAGTCTCTGGGATAATTATTGACATTAATTAGTTTTGGTATTTCTTTTTTAATGATATTTTCATTTATTCCCTTTTGCTAGCTGGATTGCCTTTTGCAATTCTTACTTCAAGGCATACCCCCTTCCAACGAGGAGTATTCTGTAATGATGAGTCCATCAAGTACCCTTACAAAGAAGACACCATACCTTATGCGTTATTAGGTGGAATAATCATTCCATTCAGTATTATCGTTGTAAGTTAAATCCACTTTTCCAAGTTTATAACTATTGGGCACTTGGCTTAATTTTCTGTTATTCTTTTAATGCTTAAATGTATAACCCTCCAAAAACAATGTGTGCTTTTTTAACCTTTAATTGATGGTTTATTTGATCAAGATAATCTCAGCTATTTTAAGTGGAGTCAAAAAATAACAGTGTGTAATTATAAGAGCCAGGCACGGTGACATGCCTGTAGTCCCAGCTACTCAAGAGGCTGAGGCTGGAGGATTGCTTGAGTCTCCCAGTTGAAGACTATAGTATGTAGTGATCACATCTATGAATAGCCATTATACTCCAGCCCAGACAACACTTCAACATCCCATCTTAAAAAAAACAGAAAAAGAAAAATGAAAAGAACCTTGCTGGATATGCATAGATTTTATGCTAATCGTTTCCATGTCACTGTGATTGTTAGAACTCTAATTTGTTGTCTTTTCGAGGAAGACGCGGTTGTAGGACTTGCGGATCTTTGGTTCGCACGCTCCTGCTCCTGACTCACCGCTGTTCGCTCTCGCGGAGGAACAAGTCGGTCAGGAAGCCGCGCAGCAGCCATGGCTTTTAAGGATACCGGAAAAACACCCGTGGAGCCGGAGGTGGCAATTCACCGAATTCGAATCACCCTAACGAGCCGCAACGTTAAATCCCTGGAAAAGGCGTGTGCTGACTTGATCAGAGGCGCGAAGGAAAAGAACCTGAAAGTGAAAGGACCAGTTCGAATGCCTACCAAGACTTTGAGAATCACTACAAGAAAAACTCCTTGTGGTGAAGGTTCTAAGACATGGGATCGTTTCCAGATGAGAATCCACAAGCGACTCATTGACTTGCACAGTCCTTCTGAGATTGTTAAGCAGATTACTTCCATCAGTATTGAGCCAGGAGTTGAGGTGGAAGTCACCATTGCAGATGCTTAAGTCAACTATTTTAATAAATTGATTACCAGTTGTTAAAAAAAAAAAAAAGAACTCTAATTTGTTATTGTTTAATAATCTTGTGATCAATAGTTGAATGTTATAGCAATATGATTCTAGCATACTTTATACATAGGATATCGTTTTATAATTTATTGTATCCATGTGTATGTACCTACTGTTTTTTTTTTTTTTTTTTTGAGACGGAGTGTCGCTTTGTCACCCAGGCTGGAGTGCAGTGGCCGGATCTCAGCTCACTGCAAGCTCCGCCTCCCGGGTTTACGCCATTCTCCCGCCTCAGCCTCCCGAGTAGCTGGGACTACAGGCACCCGCCACCTCACCCGGCTAGTTTTTTGTATTTTTTAGTAGAGACGGGGTTTCACTGTATTAGCCAGGATGATCTTGATCTCCTGACCTCGTGATCCGCCCGTCTCGGCCTCCCAAAGTGCTGGGATTACAGACTTGAGCCACCGCGCTCGGCTATACCTACTGTTTTTGACTCTCCCTCTGTACTGAGTTCTAGAAAAGAAAAATTGCTAAGTGATGTTAAAACTTTATATAATGCATGCTTACTTTAAATAATTTTTAGATAATATACACAGGAGAGAAAAGCTATAGTTCTATATATGATTAGTAGTGAATATGAAAGAATTTTTACTGGTACTGAATGCAAGACTGAGTCTTAAACTAAAATAGTAACTGTTGTTTTTCAGTATTTCAGGTAGAAATGCTTAAAGAATGTGTCTAGAGATAAGACTATTGACAGGACTACATGATTTTTATAATCTCGACTAAAATTCTGTAACTTAACAGTTTTGTGCTCCATAACTTGTAATTTTATGTGTCCAGCATGCTTCCACTGCATAGCTCTGCTCACCATAGCTTGTGACTTTAGAAACAAGATTTATGTTAGTTAAAAGCAGAAGGCTGGGTGCGGTGACTCACGCCTGTAATCCCAGCACTTTGGGAGGCGAGGCCGGTGGATCACCTGAGGTCAGGAGTGCGAGACCAGCCTGGTCAACCTGGCGAAACCCCACCTCTACTAAAAATACAAAAATTAGCTGGGTGTGGTGACACACACCTGTAATCCCAGCTATTCAGGAGGCTGAGGCAGGAGAATCACTTGAACCTAGGAGGCAGAGGTTGCAGTGAGCCGAGATTGCACCATTGTACTCCAGCCTGGGTGACACGATGAGACTCCGTCTGGAAAAAAAACAACAACAAAAAACCAGAAAATATGCTGGATGTGGTGGCTTATGCCTTTAATCCTAGCATTTGGGAGGCCAAGTCGGGAGGATCACTTGAGCCCCAAAGTATGAGACCAACCTGGGTAGCACAGCAAGACCCCTGCCTATATCTACCCCCCCACTCACCCCCGCTTCAAAAAAAAAAAGGCCAGGCACGGTGGGCAGGAGCCTGTAGTCCCAGCTACTCAAAAGGCTGAAGCAGGAGGATCCCTTGAGCTCAGGAAGTTGAGGCTGCAGTAAACCATGATTGCACCACGGCATTCCAGCTTGGGCAACAGAGTGAGACCCTCTCTCAAACACACACACACACACACACACACATATTTTTTTTTTTTTTTAATTAAAAAATATATATAGTTGTATCCAGGAGATAGGCCAAAGATGACAGCATGTATATCATGTCTGTTTTTGGAGTTTATTTTAAAAAAAGAAAA
Source organism: Piliocolobus tephrosceles (assembly GCF_002776525.5). Lineage (NCBI taxonomy): Eukaryota > Metazoa > Chordata > Mammalia > Primates > Cercopithecidae > Piliocolobus > Piliocolobus tephrosceles. The sequence continues at coordinate 63,978,556 of NC_045437.1, forward strand.
ACTTCTTAATTTAGAAATGTCTTAAGAATGATCATAATACTTTATTAGCACTGAAAGTTAACTTGTAATTTGTGGTACATAATTAATAAAACAAAACCTTTGCTATACAGATATTTGTTTTATAAGACTGTGAGCTCCTTGAAAGCAGAGATGATATCTTGTTCATCTTCGTGTCCTCACCGCCTGGCATGGAGCCCAGCATGTTCTAGGTGCCTGAATGAAACTGTATGAAGAAAACTATAGAGTAATTACACAGTAATGTTGGTGACTCTCCTGAAGTATGGGGAAGTTTTAAGAAATCAGGTATTCTTTTAATCTAGACAAATTTTTACACTGAATTTTTACTGCTAAAAGAAAGCCAAGTCTATAATTCTTCCATTAAGGAGGGAGTAGGGTCTTTTTTAAAAAAGTATATATGTTTCTGAGTGATTGCTAAGCAATTAAATATGACATTTTTAGTAGGACTTTTAGTTGCAAATAGCCAGTTTCAGACAGGATTCAAATATTCAAATAAACAGTACTAGAAATAGACCTGTCTTTCAATTCTGCCTTTTTTTTTTTGGTCTCAGTAAAAAGGATGCCATGCAAGCAGAACTACAGGAATTTGCTCTAGCCTGGAGGGCTGCAGTAGAACAGGCCACTGATTGCTGGGCACTGTGTTGATGTGCACGGCCTATACAGGGCTTGACAAAATGCTTAGTTAGCAAAAACTCATGAATTATGTTTCATTAACTTCGAATTCTTTGCTATTTCTTTTCTTTTCTTTTTTTCTTTTTTTTTGAGACAGAGTCTCGCTGTGTTGCCTGGGCTGGAGTGCAGTGGCGCGATCTTGGCTCACTGCAAACTCTGACTCCTGGGTTCAAGTGATTCTCTTGCCTCAGCCTCCCAAGTGGCTGGGATTACAGGTGCCCGCCACCACACCCAGCTGATTTTTGTATTTTTAGTAAAGATGGGGTTTCACTATGTTGGCCAGGATGGTCTTGAGCTCCTGACCTCATGATCCACCCGCCTCAGCCTCCCAAAGTGCTGGGATTACAGGTGTGAGCCAACTGCGCCCGGCCTATTCTTTACTCTCGCAACATAACCTGTGAGAAAGTTATCTTTACATTTAATAAAATGGCAAGTAAATTAATAGATGAGTACAGACTGCTTTAAAAAGAACAGATTGTTTAAACGTACTGTTATTCATCTCTATAGTATCACTGAAAACAAACACTGCTTAGGGCAGTGGTTTTATGTATGTATGTTTTGATTAATTGATTGACAGACTCTTTCTCTGTCACCCAGGCTTGGAGTGCAGTGGTGTGATCAGAGCTCACTGCAGCCTCGACCTCCTGGGCTTAAGTGATTCTCCTGCTTCAGCCACCTGAGGAGCTGGGACCACAGGCGTGCACCACGACAACCGGCTAATTACATTTTTTATTTTAAGAGATACGATCTCTCTGTGTTGCGCAGACTTATGTCTCAAACTCCTGGGTTCAAGCAACCCTCCTACCTCAACATCCCGAAGTGCTGGGATTATAGGTGTAAGCCATCATGCCCAGCCTTATGTGCTAAATTAACATAATTCTATTTTATTCATTAACTCAGCCTCTTTCAGGCAATGCTTAGTTAGACTTGTATACATTTAACTTTGTTTACTAGAAAGTAAATCATTTATTTTAAAAAATCGCCATGATTAAGACTGCACACCAGGGCCTTGACATGAGTTGCAAATGATTCATTAATAAATGAGTGATTGAGGGAACCTGGCCGGTAGAGAACCAGGATTATTATAGTTTCTCGGAAGACATGGGATAATTTCAATAAGGAGGAAGTGGTCAGTGAAGTCAAATATACTGAGAAGTTAAAGTAAGTGAGAGTTGATAAAAATCTGTTTGATCTGGCTGGGCGCAGTGGCTCACTCCTGTAATCCCAGCACTTTGGGAGGCCGAGGTGGGTGGATCACAAAGTCAGGAGTTCAAGACCAGCCTGGTCAAGATGGTGAAACCTCTTCTCTACTAAAAAGACAAAAAATAGCTGGGCGCAGTGGTGGACACCTGTAATCCCAGCTACACAGGAGGCTGGATCAGGAGAATCGCTTGAACCTGGGAGGCAGAGGTTGCAGTGAGCCGAGATTGTGCCACTGCACTCTAGCCTGGGCAACAGCAAGACTCCGTCTCAAAAAAAAAAAAAAAAAAAAAAAAAGAAAATCTGTTTGATCTGATGAGATAATTTTGACTTTTGTGAAAAAATCAGTAGAATAAAGGAAATGGAAGTGGTTAGAGATATTTAGGAGGGAGAAGATGTGGAGATATGCCATTGATTTTAGACTGTTCTTTTGGGAAGATGGGCCCTGAATGAAAGACACAAAATCATAGAGACAGTGTAGAAACATAAAACTATCTTGGTTGATGGAGATTTAAAGGGGATGGTAAGAGAATACTATGGGAGACAGGTTTAAAAAGGTTGAATCACTCTGATTTAGATAATTATTAGCTTTGAACTTCAGAAGTATTGTTTTACTCCTCCAAACATTATTTTTATTTCTTTGATAATTTATCATATCCTAGAATCTAAGTAAATAATGCATTATAAATAATCTCAGTTTTAGGATTAGGCCACACTTGGCTTAGCTGTTGACTTCATGAAAGGTTAAGAATTGGCATAAATGGCTCAAAGGTCAGGATAAGGAATTGAAATGAAACAAAAGAATATGGCTATCTTGTGTGGATCAAATGGGCAGACGCATCTCTGCATTTAATTCAGAAGAATTAATTTATAACTCCTCTATTGTCTGCTTCTTTCAGTGATGTAAGTTAACCTAGAATTTGCTGGCTTCAGAGACTTCCCTGCTTTCCCAGTATTAATGGTTAAGTTTCAGCTTACACTGCTTCTGAAGATCAGCTTTTAATCTTGCCCAGTATTCTGAATATTCCTAACAAACTCATTTTCTGTCATCACTGGCAAGAGCCAGGATTTGGGTGGCCATAAACTATGATGATTATGACTAGGAAGACTCACAAAACATACTACCTGCTTTTGGAAAATAGTTGAGTGCCAGCTGATAGCTGAGATGTGGAAGAACAGCTGATACCTGAGATGTGGAAGTTTCAACTGCTAAAACTGTGGTTGATTAATATACTTGATATGTTTTCAGGAATCAAAGATTAATTCCAAAATGACATGTTAGATAAGTTCTTTCTGGCTACAAATCTGTGAGGAAATACTGGGACCCCTTCCTGGCCTAAGGAGGCAATGTATACTGAAATGGAAAGGGCTCTTCTGTTGGCAGTCAGAGATAACCCTAAGCAAAATTGTAAAGGAATGGCATTCCTGGAAGTACGTATAGTTTTCCTCTCCTGTGACCTGTTCTCAGAAAAGAATCTGATTAATTCATTCACATTAAGGACTATAATTAGAATTGTATTTTAATGGGGCTTAATGTGTAAACTAAGGGCATTTGCTGTTTACCCAAGGCAGTACCTGCCACTAAAATTTATTGACTACCTACTTTGTTTAGGTCACTCTGGTGATAGGAGGTTTCTGTTCAGCAATTAAGAAATCCTCCTTACCTTGTAGAGTTCAGAGTCTCATTGTCAAAGTTATAACATTCTAATTATGGAACTCTAGGAGTCATTGAGCCAGAATAAGGAAAGGATTTTAGGTATCAGATTCTTGAAATCCCTTTCAGAAAGCAACCATTTATTTTACTTATGGTAAGACTTACCCTGAAGACGGTTGATCCTCATTAAATGGAAATGTTTGAATGCTTTGTAAAATTGTTTATATAAATTTAAGGTGAAGCAGAGAAACTAGTAATGTATTTCAAGTCAAGCTTTGCTACTTATATTCTCTCCACACAGATTGGCAAACACACTGTTCAGACTATTCTGTGTTTAAGTGGTTTTTTTTTTTTGTTGTTGTTGTTGTTGTTTTTAATTATTATTTTTTTGAGATGGAGTCTTGCTGTGTTGCGCCGAGGCTGGAGTGCAGTGGCGCCATCGCGGCTCACTGCAGCCTCCACCTCCCGGGTTCAAGCGATTCTCCCGCCTCAGTCTCCCAAGTAGCTGGGGATTATAGGCGCCTGCCACCACTCCTGGCTAATTTTTGGTATTTTTAGTAGATACGGGGTTTCACCATATTGGCCAGGCTGGTCTGGAACTCCTGACCTCAAATGATTCACCCGCCTCTGCCTCCCAAAGTGCTGGGATTACAGGAGTTGAGCCACAGTGCCTGGCCTTAGCTGTTTATTTTGGTCTCAGGTATCTAGAGCCTTACTGTCTTTTTAAATAGCAAATGTTACTATTTATAATGTTGCCATTCGGTATTCTTTGAATTCTCAGGATACTGGTTTGTTAACTTGTAAAGCATCAGAAACCTTTTTATACTTTTAAATTAGTGAGGAAGAGTCCCGTCCCACCCCTTGGGCCTCCAGCAGAGGTCACCTGGAAGGCAGGACTGGTATATCCTGTTAGCTAAATCCCTGCCCTCTGTATCCTCTAGCAATCCTCCCTGAAATGATTTTACCCTTTTTAATATGATGGATGTCTTTGATTCAAAGGAATATTTGAGAAAAATGAAGACTGTCAGATAAAAGTACTTATACACAGGAGTTTCTGATTGGGGAAGTTATGTATGTATGTATGTATGTATGTATGTATGTATGTATGTATGTATGTATTTATCGAGATGGAGTCTTGCTCTTGTTGCCCAAGCTGGAGTGCAATGGCACAATCTCGGCTCGCTGCAAGCTCCGCCTCCCAGGTTCAAGCGATTCTCTTGCCTTAGCCTCCCAAGTAGCTGGGATTACAGGCACCTTCTTCCATGCCTGGATGTTTTTTTGTAATTTTTGTAGAGACAGGGTTTACCATGTTGGCCAGGCTGGCCTCGAACTCCTGACTTCGGGTGATCCACCTGCCTTGGGCTCCCAAAGTGCTGGGATTACAGGCATGAGCCACCACGCCCAGCCGGTCCAGGATATATCTCTGTCTACTTTTTAAAGCTCTGTTTATTTGAATACAAGAAAAAAAATACGATCTTGTTATTTTAGGTAAGCAATGATATGTTTTTGGCCCAACCATGGCCTTGTAAGTAATGTTCACCATTGATACAACACCTTTTTTGTGCTTTAGAATTGGATATCTGAAGTTGACTCTCCATTGTAAAGAAAAAAGGGGCTGGGACAGTTTTTAAAACAAAGATCTTTTTGTGATTTACCATTTCCTTCTTCCCCACTATGTTTCATTTTGTTTAAAGTGCCTGCTTGCTACTTTAACATGTTATTTTTCTGTTTCTTTTTCAGATGATTCTTGGAGAAACCCTGTCTGTTTACTGTAACCTTTTGCACTCAAATTCCTTTATCAGGAATAACTACATAGCCACTATTTACAAAGCCATTGGAACCTTTTTATTTGGTGCAGCTGCTAGTCAGTCCCTGACTGACATTGCCAAGTATTCAATAGGCAGATTGCGGCCTCACTTCTTGGATGTTTGTGATCCAGATTGGTCAAAAATCAACTGCAGCGACGGTTACATTGAAAACTACATATGTCGAGGGAATGCAGAAAAAGTTGAGGAAGGCAGGTGAGTGTTAAATCGCTAATGCTTGTTTAATCTTGTATATTCTTGGAATAGAAGGTTTCAGTGACTGAAAGATAAGCCATGCACTGGCTTAAAAAGAGAAGTTAGTGTTATCACCGGGAGGTGAATTTTGATCTTGTTTGAATTGTTCTCTCTCTTCATGCCTTATTCCTTTTTTTTTTTTTATTGTTATACTTTAAGTTCTAGGGTACATGTGCATAACGTGCAGGTGTGTTACATGTGTATACTTGTGCCATGTTGGTGTGCTGCACCCATCAACTTGTCAGCACCCATCAATTCGTCATTTATATCAGGTATAACTCCCAATGCAATCCCTCCCCCCTTCCCCCTACCCACGATAGGCCCCGATGTGTGATGTTCCCCTTCCCGAGTCCAAGTGATCTCATCGTTCAGTTCCCACCTATGAGTGAGAACATGCGGTGTTTGGTTTTCTGTTCTTGTGATAGTTTGCTAAGAATGATGGTTTCCAGCTGCATCCATGTCCCTACAAAGGACGCAAACTCATCCTTTTTTATGGCTGCATAATATTCCATGGTGTATATGTGCCACATTTTCTTAATCCAGTCTGTCACAGATGGACATTTGGGTTGATTCCAAGACTTTGCTATTGTAAATAGTGCTGCAATAAACATACATGTGCATGTGTCTTTATAGCAGCATGATTTATAATCCTTTGGGTATATACCCAGTAGTGGGATGGCTGGGTCATACGGTACATCTAGATCTAGATCCTTGAGGAATCACCATACTGTTTTCCATAATGGTTGAACTAGTTTACAATCCCACCAACAGTGTAAAAGTGTTCCTATTTCTCTACATCCTCTCCAGCACCTGTTGTTTCCTGACTTTTTAATGATTGCCATTCTAACTGGTGTGAGATGGTATCTCATTGTGGTTTTGATTTGCATTTCTCTGATGGCCAGTGATGATGAGCATTTTTTCATGTGTCTATTGGCTGTATGAATGTCTTCTTTTGAGAAATGTCTGTTCATATCCTTTGCCCACTTTTTGATGGGGTTGTTTGTTTTTTTCTTGTAAATTTGTTTGAGTTCTTTGTAGATTCTGGATATTAGCCCTTTGTCAGATGAGTAGATTGCAAAAATTTTCTCCCATTCTGTAGGTTGCCTGTTCACTCTGATGCTAGTTTCTTTTGCTGTGCAGAAGCTCTTTAGTTTAATCATATCCCATTTGTCAATTTTGGCTTTTGTTGCCGTTGCTTTTGGTGTTTTAGACATGAAGTCCTTGCCCATGCCTATGTCCTGAATGGTACCACCTAGGTTTTCTTCTAGGGTTTTTATGGTATTAGGTCTAACATTTAAGTCTCTAATCCATCTTGAATTAATTTTCGTATAAGGAGTAAGGAAAGGATCCAGTTTCAGCTTTCTATTTATGGCTAGCCAATTTTCCCAGCACCATTTATTAAATAGGGAATCCTTTCCCCATTTCTTGTTTCTCTCAGGTTTGTCAAAGATCAGATGGCTGTAGATGTGTGGTATTATTTCTGAGGACTCTGTTCTGTTCCATTGGTCTATATCTCTTTTTTGGTACCAGTACCATGCTGTTTTGGTTACTGTAGCCTTGTAGTATAGTTTGAAGTCAGGTAGCGTGATGCCTCCAGCTTTGTTCTTTTGGCTTAGGATTATCTTGGCAATGCGGGCTCTTTTTTGGTTCCATATGAACTTTAAAGCCGTTTTTTCCAATTCTGTGAAGAAACTCATTGGTAGCTTGATGGGGATGGCATTGAATCTATAAATAACTTTGGGCAGTATGGCCATTTTCATGATATTGATTCTTCCTATCCATGAGCATGGTATGTTCTTCCATTTGTTTGTGTCCTCTTTTATTTCACTGAGCAGTGGTTTGTAGTTCTCCTTGAAGAGGTCCTTTACATCCCTTGTAAGTTGGATTCCTAGGTATTTTATTCTCTTTGAAGCAATTGTGAATGGAAGTTCATTCATGATTTGGCTCTCTGCTTGTCTGTTACTGGTGTATAAGAATGCTTGTGATTTTTGCACATTAATTTTGTATCCTGAGACTTTGCTGAAGTTGCTTATCAGCTTAAGGAGATTTTGGGCTGAGACGATGGGGTTTTCTAAATATACAATCATGTCATCTGCAAACAGGGACAATTTGACTTCTTCTTTTCCTAACTGGATACCCTTTATTTCTTTCTCTTGCCTGATTGCCCTAGCCAGAACTTCCAACACTATGTTGAATAGGAGTGGTGAGAGAGGGCATCCCTGTCTTGTGCCAGTTTTCAAAGGGAATTTTTCCAGTTTTTGCCCATTCAGTATGATATTGGCTGTGGGTTTGTCATAAATAGCTCTTATTATTTTGAGGTACGTTCCATTAATACCGAATTTATTGAGAGTTTTTAGCATGAAGGGCTGTTGAATTTTGTCAAAAGCCTTTTCTGCATCTATTGAGATAATCATGTGGTTCTTGTCTTTGGTTCTGTTGATATGCTGGATTACGTTTATTGATTTGCGAATGTTGAACCAGCCTTGCATCCCAGGGATGAAGCCCACTTGATCATGGTGGATAAGCTTTTTGATGTGCTGCTGAATCCGTTTTGCCAGTATTTTATTGAGGATTTTTGCATCGATGTTCATCAGGGATATTGGTCTAAAATTCTCTTTTTTTGTTGTGTCTCTGCCAGGCTTTGGTATCAGGATGATGTTGGCCTCATAAAATGAGTTAGGGAGGATTCCCTCTTTTTCAATTGATTGGAATAGTTTCAGAAGGAATGGTACCAGCTCCTCTTTGTACCTCTGGTAGAATTCAGCTGTGAATCCATCTGGTCCTGGACTTTTTTTGGTTGGTAGGCTATTAATTATTGCCTCAATTTGAGAGCCTGCTATTGGTCTATTCAGGGATTCAACTTCTTCCTGGTTTAGTCTTGGAAGAGTGTAAGTGTCCAGGAAATTATCCATTTCTTCTAGATTTTCTAGTTGATGTGCGTAGAGGTGTTTATAGTATTCTCTGATGGTAGTTTGTATTTCTGTGGGGTCGGTGGTGATATCCCCTTTATCATTTTTAATTGCGTCTATTTGATTCTTCTCTCTTTTCTTCTTTATTAGTCTTGCTAGCGGTCTGTCAATTTTGTTGATCTTTTCAAAAAACCAACTCCTGGATTCATTGATTTTTTTGGAGGGATTTTTGTGTCTCTATCTCCTTCAGTTCTGCTCTGATCTTAGTTATTCCTTGCCTTCTGCTAGCTTTTGAATGTGTTTGCTCTTGCTTGCCCAGTTCTTTTAATTGTGATGTTAGAGTGTCAATTTTAGATCTTTCCAGCTTTCTCTTGTGGGCATTTAGTGCTATAAATTTCCCTCTACACACTACTTTAAATGTGTCCCAGAGATTCTGGTATGTTGTATCTTTGTTCTCATTGGTTTCAAAGAACATCTTTATTTCTGCCTTCATTTCATTATGTACCCAGTAGTCATTCAGGAGCAGGTTGTTCAGTTTCCATGTAGTTGAGCGGTTTTGATTGAGTTTCTTAGTCCTGAGTTCTAGTTTGATTGCACTGTGGTCTGAGAGACAGTTTGTTATAATTTCTGTTCTTTTACATTTGCTAAGGAGTGCTTTACTTCCAATTATGTGGTCAATTTTGGAATAAGTGCGATGTGGTGCTGAGAAGAATGTATATTCTGTTGATTTGGGGTGGAGAGTTCTATAGATGTCTATTAGGTCCGCTTGGTGTAGAGATGAGTTCAATTCCTGGATATCCTTGTTAACTTTCTGTCTCGTTGATCTGTCTAATGTTGACAGTGGAGTGTTGAAGTCTCCCATTATTATTGTATGGGAGTCTAAGTCTCTTTGTAAGTCTCTGAGGACTTGCTTTATGAATTTGGGTGCTCCTGTATTGGGTGCATATATATTTAGGATAGTTAGCTCTTCCTGTTGAATTGATCCCTTTACCATTATGTAATGGCCTTCTTTGTCTCTTTTGATCTTTGATGGTTTAAAGTCTATTTTATCAGAGACTAGGATTGCAACCCCTGCTTTTTTTTGTTCTCCATTTGCTTGGTAGATCTTCCTCAATCCCTTTATTTTGAGCCTATGTATGTCTCTGCATGTGAGATGGGTCTCCTGAATACAGCAGACTGATGGGTCTTGACTCTTTATCCAGTTTGCCAGTCTGTGTCTTTTAATTGGAGCATTTAGTCCATTAACATTTAAGGTTAATATTGTTATGTGTGAACTTGATCCTGCCATTATGTTATTAACTGGTTATTTTGCTCGTTAGTTGATGCAGTTTTCTTCCTAGCCTCGATGGTCTTTACATTTTGGCATGTTTTTGCAATGGCTGGTACTGGTTTTTCCTTTCCATGTTTAGGGCTTCCTTCAGGGTCTCTTGTAAGGCAGGCCTGGTAGTGACAAAATCTCTAAGCATTTGCTTATCTGTAAAGGATTTTATTTCTCCTTCACTGATGAAACTTAATTTGGCTGGATATGAAATTCTGGGTTTAAAATTCTTTTCTTTAAGAATGTTGAATATTGGCCCCCACTCTCTTCTGGCTTGTAGAGTTTCTGCTGAGAGGTCTGCTGTCAGTCTGATGGGCTTCCCTTTGTGGGTAACCCGACCTTTCTCTCTGGCTGCCCTTAAGATTTTTTCCTTCATTTCAACTTTGGTGAATCTGGCAATTATGTGTCTTGGAGTTGCTCTTCTGGAGGAGTATCTTTGTGGCGTTCTCTGTATTTCCTGAATTTGAATGTTGGCCTGCCCTACTAGGTTGGGGAAGTTCTCCTGGATGATATCCTGAAGAGTGTTTTCCAACTTGGTTCCATTTTCCCCCTCACTTTCAGGCACCCCAATCAGACATAGATTTGGTCTTTTGACATAATCCCATACTTCTTGCAGGCTTTGTTCATTTCTTTTTCTTCTTTTTTCTTTTGGTTTCTCTTCTCGCTTCATTTCATTCATTTGATCCTCAATCGCTGATACTCTTTCTTCCAGTTGATCAAGTCGGTTACTGAAGCTTGTGCATTTGTCACGTGTTTCTCGTGTCATGGTTTTCATCTCTGTCATTTCATTTATGACCTTCTCTGCATTAATTATTCTAGCTATCAATTCTGCCACTCTTTTTTCAAGATTTTTAGTTTCTTTGCGCTGGGTACGTAATTCCTCCTTTAGCTCTGAGAAGTTTGATGGACTGAAGCCTTCTTCTCTCATCTCGTCAAAGTCATTGTCTGACCAGCTTTGATCCGTTGCTGGCGATGAGCCGTACTCCTTTGCAGGGGGAGATGCGCTCTTATTTTTTGAATTTCCAGCTTTTCTGCCCTGCTTCTTCCCCATCTTTGTGGTTTTATCTGCTTCTGGTCTTTGATGATGGTGACGTACTGATGGGGTTTTGGTATAGGTGTTCTTCCTGTTTGATAGTTTTCCTTCTAATAGTCAGGACTCTCAGCTGTAGGTCTAATAGTCAGGACTCTCAGCTGTTGGAGATTGCTTGAGGTCCACTTCAGACCCTGTTTGCCTGGGTATCAGCAGCAGAGGTTGCAGAAGATACAATATTGCTGAACAGCGAGTGTACCTGTCTGATTCTTACTTTGGAAGCTTCCTCTCAGGGGTGTACTCCACCCTGCGAGGTGTGGGGTGTCAGACTGTCCCTAGTGGGGGATGTCTCCCAGTTAGGCTACTCAGAGGTCAGGGACCCACTTGAGCAGGCAGTCTGTCCGTTCTGAGATCTCAACCTCCGTGTTGGGAGATCCACTGCTGTCTTCAAAGCCGTCAGACAGAGTCGTTCGGGTCTGCACAGGCCTCTGCTGCTTCCCCTGTTGTTTTTTTAGCTGTGCCCTGTCCCCAGAGGTGGAGTCTACAGAGACAGGCAGGTTTCCTTGAGCTGCTGTGAGCTCCACCCAGTTCGAGCTTCCCAGTGGCTTTGTTTACCTACTTAAGCCTCAGCAATGGTGGGCACCCCTCCCCCAGCCTCGCTGCTGCCTTGTGGTTAGATCGCAGACTGCTGTGCTAGCAATGAGGGAGGCTCCGTGGGTGTGGGACCCTCCCGGCCAGGTGTGGGTATAGCCTCCTGGTGTGCCCGTTTCCTTAAAGTGCAGTATTGGGGTGGGAATTACCCGATTTTCCAGGTGTTGTGTGTCTCAGTTCGCCTGGCTAGGAAAAGGGATTCCCTTCCCCCTTGCGTTTCCCAGGTGAGGCAATGCCTCGCCCTGCTTCAGCTCTCGCTGGTCGGGCTGCAGCAGCTGACCAGCACCGATTGTCTGGCACTCCCCAGTGAGGTGACCCCAGTACCTCCGTTGAAAATGCAGAAATCACCGGTCTTCTGTGTCGCTCGCACCGGGAGTTGGAGGCTGGAGCTGTTCCTATTTGGCCATCTTGCTCCGCCCTCCGCCTTATTTCTTTTTTATTGCTGTCTTCCATTTGAGAGTATTTTACTGCAGTTCTTTCTTTCATCGCCGGCACATAAGAATGTTAAATGAACCTTATAGATCGTTTAGAGTCAGCACACTTTTTCTTAAGATGCCAGATAGCAAATATATATATATATATATATATATATAATTTTATTTGTTTTTTTACATTTTTATATTATTATTTTGTAGAAACTAGGTCTCACTATGTTGCCCAGGCTAGTGTCAAACTCCTGGGCTCAAGTGATCCTTCCACCTTGGCCTCCCAAAGTGCTGGGGTTGCAGGCATGAGCCACCACACCCAGCCAATAGTAAATATTTTAGGCTCTGTGGGCCATATAGTCTCTTTCACAACTATGCAACTCTGCTTGTTAATAGCAAGAAAGCAGCCATAGACAATACTTAAATGAATAATGTGGCTATGTTCCAATAAACTTTACAAAAACAGCAACTGCCCCAGGGTTCATAGTTTGCTGAACCCTGATCTAGTCCCACCATTATTTATGAAGCTCTGCTAGATCTTAGTATTCTTAGATTATTATTATTTTTTAGATTTTTTTTTTTTTTTTAATAAAGTAACTTGGTTCAGATTGTGACAGCTCTAGCTCATCAGGTTGCCATCTTATAACACCCTTTTTGGGCTCCTTTCTGCATGCTGGGGCACCATTCGACATGAATGAAATAGAATGTTTAGAATTCAGAAGATCCAACTTTTTAAATTTATAGATGAGGTAAAAATAGAGGACTAAGAACACTAAGTAAAGCCACTAATTAGTAGCAGAGCCAACTCCTCATCTCAAGTTTCAAAATTGTCAGCCTTTTTATATTAAGTTTACTTTCCTTTAATTGTTCAAAGTACAAATACTTTCTTGGGTAAAACATCTTTGTTTGATTTTTTTACATATGATTTCCAGATAGTTCATTGTCTTTGTTGGTTTTCTTATAAGCAACGTGGGCCTGCTAGTAGCTTCAATTTTTTTTTTTTTGAGACGGAGTCTTGCTCTGTCACCCAGGCTGGAGTGTAGTGGCACCATCTCGGCTCACTGCAGCCTCCGCCTCCCGGGTTCAAGTGATTGTCCTGCCTCAGCCTCCTGAGTAGCTGGGACTACAGGCACGCGCCACCATGCCTTGCTAATTTTTGTATTTTTAGTAGAGATGGGGTTTTACCATGTTTTCCAGGCTGTTCTCAAACTCCTGACCTTAGGTGATCCACCTACCTTGGGCTTCCAAAGTGCGGAAATTATAGGCATGAGCCACAGTGCCCAGCCAGTAGCTTCAATTTTTTGTATTTAGTGGGGATGAAAAAAGATCTTACTTAGCTAGAGTATATACTATGCTATTTGCTTGGGGGTTAGCAGTGAACCAGACATCTCTGGTCCCCATCTTCATGGACCTTAGTCTGACAGGGAAGATTTACATTAAACAGATGATGAGAATGGAAGAGAACTTGCTTGATGATAATGAGGTCAAAGAAGAGAAAGATCAAGCTGTTAAATGGCAAGCTTTGAGGTGTTGAGGAGGACTGATATGGGTGTAAAGTCTTAATGAAGGGGGGAAAAGTGACTGAAGAGATAGACAGTTGAGAAATAGTTGGTAGAAGGTGATATTGTTGATTTGAGCTCAGGTGTACAAGCATTTTTGTAAGAGGGGTAGAGGAAGCATGGTCCAGAAATGACTTTGATGAATGATGAAATCACCAACATCAATACTGGACTCGTAAGGTGTATGGGCTGTGGAGATCTCATTCCCTGCAGGGGCGAGCAGTAGAACTATTCAGGTTATCTGTGTTTTCTCTATGAGCTTTGGTTGTTTGTCTTTTAAGGGATTTGTCCATTTCATGTAAGCTGCCAAATTTATTGGCATCAAGTTTGTCATGTCATTATACTATCTTTGTATTGTTTGTAGGAACTGCAGAGATAGCCCCTCTTACATTCTTACTATTGATAATTTGTGTCTTATGTCTTTTTTTCTTGACTGATCTGGCTAGAAACATCAATTTTATTAACCTTTTGATTAGTTTCCAGGGTTTCTTTTGATGTCATTGATTTTTATCTATTTTTTTGTGTTCAGTTTCATTTATTTTTGCTTTGATTTTTATTTACTTTCTCCTTCCTGCTTTTAGTTTTGTTTTCTTTTCTTTTTTCTAGTTTCATAAAGTAGATGCTTAGATTATTAGCTGTGTCACAA
>NC_045437.1:63992707-64055117 GCF_002776525.5 Piliocolobus tephrosceles
TTTCTAGTTTCATAAAGTAGATGCTTAGATTATTAGCTGTGTCACAAATTTTGATATATTGGATCTTTATTTAACTGAAAATATAGTTGATCCTTAAACAATGCAGGGACTGGGGCGCTGACCCCCTGTGCAGTCAAAAATTCACATATAACTTTTGACTCCCCCATAACTTAACTACAAATAGCCCACTGTCGACTGGAAGCCTTAATAATGTAAACAGTCCATTAATGCATATTTTGTATGTCATATTTATTATATACTGACTTCTTACAATGAAGTGTGGTAGAGAAAAGAAAATGAGAAAACCATAATGAAGACAAAATATGTATCTACCAGTATGTGGAAATGGATCATCCTAAAGGTCTTTATCCTCATTTTCTTCACTGAGTAGGCTGAGGAGGAGAAGGAAGAGGAGAGGTTGGTCTTGTTGTCTCAGGGGTGACAGAGGTAGAAGGGAGGCAGGAAAGGCAGGCATGCTCAGTGTAGCTGTTATTGAAGAAAATCTGTATGTAAGTGGACCTGCACAGTTCAAACCTGAATTGTGCAAGGACTAACAATACTTTCTAATTTCCCTTGCATCTTCCTCTTTGATCTATGGGTTATGTAGGGGATTTTTCATTTATCTTTCTGTCATCGATTTCTAATTTAATTTCGTTGTGTTTAGAGAACATACTTTATATGATTAGAATTCTTTCAAATTAGTTGATTCCCATCCCTCTGGGCCCCCACATTTTTCACATACAGTCTGTTCTGGAGAATGTTCCATGTGCATTTGAAGATCTTGTGTATTCTGCTGTTTTCTGGGTGAAGTGTTCTATAGAAATCAATTTGGTCAAGTTGATTGATAGTTTACTCAAATCTTACATATCTTTACTGATTTTCTTTTAACCAACATGTTTTATGAGTTATTTTTTGGGGAGCTTGAAATCTCTAACTATAATTGTTGAATTGCCTTTTTGTCCTTTCATTTGTGTAAACTTTGTTTTTTTATCTTGTGGCTGTGCTGTTCAATATGTAACACTTACAAGTGTTGGGTTTTTTTTTTTTTTTTTTTTTTTTTCCTGCTGTATTGCTCCTTTTTCTGTATCAGTGTATTTCTTTGTGTTTAGAAACATTCTTTGTTTTAAAGTCTATTTTGCCTGATATTAATATATAGTCACTCTAGTTCTCTTATGCTTATTGTTTGGGTTATAAATTTTTCTGTAAGTAAAGCTTTCAGCTTATTTGAATCTTTGAATTTAAAGTGTATCTTTTAGTAGTCATATCTTGCTTATTCTTTTGAATCCAGACTGAAAAGTCTTTGCCCTTTGATCAAAAGTTTAATGTAATTACCAATATGGCTGGATTTTTCTGCCATTTTGCTATGTGTGTGTTTTTTTTTTTTTTTTTTTTTTTTTTTTGTGACAGGGTCTCCTCTGTTGCCCAGACTGGAGTGTAGTGGAATGATCTTGGCTCACTGCAGCCTCTGCCTCCTGGGTTCAAGCAACTCTCCCACCTCAGCCTCCCGAGTAGCTGGCATTACAGGCATGCACCACCATGCCCAATTAATTTTTGCATTTTTAGTAGAGACAGGATTTCACCATGTTGGCCAGTCTGGTCCCGGACTTCTGACCTCAGGTGATCTACCTGCCTTGGCCTCCCTAAGTGCTGGGACTACAGGCATGAGGCACCATGCCCAGCCTTGCTATGTATTTTCTATGTTTTGTTTTTTTGTTACTGTTCTTCCTATACTGCTTTCCTTTGTATTAAACAATTTTTTTTTTTAGTGTAGCAATTTAAATATCCTACTGACACATTATCTGTTTTTTGTTGGTTTCTCTAGGGGTTACAATATACATCTTCATTTATTTATTTAATTTTTTTAAAAGGCTAATACATGACCAAGCTACAGGAAAAAAAGCATATATGTATTAGTTTATTATTTACTTATAACCAAATGAAGAAAGGTGTTTATTTTCAGTGATCATAGATTAACCTGGGAGTTAATTATCTCCTTATTTCCTGACATAAATATCCAAGCTTTTGCATGCTGACCATTTGTTACTCATTTTCATCCTTTTAGCACTCTTGTAACATAGGCATGGACAATAATATTGTCCCACTTTTATGAATAAAGATCTTGAAGCACAGTAAGGATTAGCATTTTGTTTTTGATTCTAGAAACTTAATAAAATGGAGGTGGGACTTTGGTCTCAGGGTGTTGGTTCTCTGTTTTGTACTTTTCCACCAAATGCCACGCCTATGTCTCTAATATCTCTTGGATCAACCAACATGTTAATAAATTAGGCAGGAAAACTGTAATCTTTTCTCTCAACCAACGAATTTAAGAAAGTCATTGTGGTGGTAAGAGTGTACCTAAAGTCTAGACAATGTAATGTAAATGAATTTTTTTTTTTTTTTGAAATGGAGTCTCGCTCTGTCACCCAGGCTGGAGTGTAGTGATACAATCTCGGCTAACTGCAACCTCCACCTCCCGGGTTCAAGCGATTTTCCTGCCTTAGCATCCCAAGTTGCTGGGACCACAGGCACCTGCCACCACGTCCAGCTAATTTTTGCATTTTTAGTAGAGATGGGGTTTTACCATATTGACCACGCTGGTCTCAAATTCCTGACCTTGTGATCCACCTGCCTCGGCCTCCCAGAGTGCTGGCATTACAGGCATGAACCCCCTTGCAAATTATTTACACATATATCATTTCTCTGGTTCAGGTACATAAATCTTACTTTGTTTTAGCTCAGAGTTTTCTTGTGATATTTCTTATTGATGATATTTTTGTTTCTTGCATAAGCCATTTTGCAAAATATAAAATACATTATTGATTTAAAATGGTATAAAAATATTTTGTGATATATACATGTCATACTCATTCACTCTCTCTTCCTGATGTATATAAATTGGCTGCCATGTACTGTTACTTTGCACTTTTGACCTAAGTATACGTAGGCTTTTTTACCTATTTAAAATTTCTACAGCCATCCACATTGCAAATGTCCACTTACAGTCCTGTGTAAGGGTTAGGAAAGCACCCTCTTTAAAAGCAGAATTAATATTTGGATAACTGAAATTGCAGAGCTGTATACATTAAAAGTAATTATTTAGCTTTTTTTTTTTTTTTTTTTTTTTGTCTGAGATGGAGTCTCGCTCTGTCGCCCAGCCTGGAGTGCAGTGGCATGATCTCTGCTCACTGCAAGCTCTACTTCCTGAGTTCAAGCAGTAATCCTGCCTCAGCCTACAGAGTAGCTAGGATTACAGGCCTGCACCACCACGCCCAGCTAATTTTTGTATTTGTAGTAGACTGGGTTTCACCATGTTGGCCAGGCTGGTCTCGAACTCCTGACCTCATGATCTACCCGCCTTAGCCTCCCAATGTGCTGGGGTTACAGGCATGAGCCACTGCACCAGGCCTGTTTATAGCTTTTAATGATAAGCTCCCTTAGTAAGCTTTGGGGTTCTGAAGCAAGGAGCAAGGAAAATCAAATGTAGAAATGAAGTTTTAGAAAGACTTTGTATCTTCCTAGAAAAATGTAATTTCCATCAGTCTTTCCAGAATGAGTCAGTTGTTGCCAGTTTCAGAGCTGTATAATATTGGCACATAACTGTGGGTATGCATTGCTGTTTTATTGTGGAGTATAGTTTGGCTGGATACATACTTTCCTATTATTTTTCTCTTGAATTTTAAAAGTCAGAAAGCTAAAAATGCAAAAATATCCAGTCTAAATATTATCTATAGTTTTTTAGGATTATAGTGTAATCTGCTCTTTTAACTTATTTATCTCCACAGCCTGCCACCATATAAGCTTTTAATTATAAAATTATAATGCTTGACGTTGGGGAGAAAGGAACATAAGCACCCAAAATGAGTCATTTTTGTTGACTGTATGAATGAGTCAGAGTTACATGTAAGGATGAGAATATCCTCCCACAATTTTGGTTTTTGGTCTTGATTTTTTCCCATTGACTTTCTTTTCTCGCCATCATATTCTCTTTCCTGCATGTAGCACACTTTTGTCCTCTGTCTGCTATTACTGATATTATAAACCTTTTACTGGACTTCAGTTGTAGTGACCCTTAGGTCTTAAACATAGAACTAAGAGCATAAGTGGACTTTAATAGAATACTTACTAATTTTATTATCTAGAGTTCATAATTTAAAATTAATATACAAGAATTTACTATAAATTAAAAGGTGCTGTATACTTGCAATATTAGAACATCCAGTTATTTAGGACTGCCATTACTAATGTCAGTGAGAATACCATTCCTCTAAGATTTTTTTGGGGAAGAAAAACTAATGAGCCCAGGTAGTTCCCATCTGTAGCTCCCTTCCCAGGCCAAGATTCTCTTTAGGTTCATGGCTCTTAAATTTTAATGGTTCATTAGAGTTACCTGGAGGGTTTATTAAAACAGATTGCTGGGCCACAACCTCAAGTGCCTGATTGAGAAGATTCAGCATGGGGCCTGAGAATCTGTGTTTCTTCTAACAAGTTTCAGATGCTGCCATCGATCTTGGCACCACAGCTTGAGAACTACTACTTTAGATTACCTGGATTATGAAAACATGACCTTGGATGATATCTACTTCAGGATACAAGGGTTTATATTTACCCTGTTAGGATACATTTAAGGTCATACACAGCTAGCTAGTCTATTTGTTATTTTTAAAAAATTAAGACCGGGTCTTGCTCTGTAGCCTGGAGAGCAGTGGTACGATCACAGCTCACTACAGCCTTGACCTCCCGGGCACAACCAATCTCCCATTTCAGCCTCCCGAGCAGCTGGGACTATAGGTGCTTGTTGGCATCTACAGGTGTTGTTGGTATAGCCACTATGCCTAGCTAATTTCTGTATTTTTTTTGGTAGAGACAGGGTTTCACCATGTTTCCCAGGCTGGTCTCAAACACCTGGGCTCAAGCGATCTGCCTGCCTCGGTGTCCTAAAGTGCTGGGATTACAGGTGTGAACCACCGTGCCCTGCCTAGCTGGTCTATTTGTGATAGTACAGTATGGAAACTATTGGCTGCTTGAAGAGATTTGCTTTTTTTTTTTCTTTTTTTCTGGCTTTTATTTAAATTGTGTGTGTTTTAGCACAGGCCCAGTGTTTCTGATCCATTCTGAGTAACTCATCTCTGGCTGTATGAATCAGATTTAAATACAAAATTATTTCTGTTTGGATTATGGAAGCCTTATATTGTTCAGATGCTTACTTGCAGTATGTATGATTGAATGTGAGAAATAAATTTCCTTTTTTAAATGCAGCCCACATGCAGATAAATAAAGCTGAAGTTTGAGGAAATGCCTTCTATCATAGGAAAACTCATTATAACTAGACTGACTGGCTGGCTCTGGTACTTATGTACCTAGTACAACTGGCTTTACATTTTGAGAGAATGGCTGAAGAAGAATATGGTCTAATTGTAGACATTACTGGGTAAGCTTTTATGACTCCAAAAGATTCATTTGTTAAGGCTTCTATTTCTCATGCATATGAATGTCAGTAACTAGACAGCCCTTTAAATCAGATACCTGTATAGTAATAGCAACATAATGGAATTAAGAAGGGGATGATTTAAAAAGATCCTTCACTTTGTGAGAGGATATTAATTATTATTGTATTTAACAAGAATGTGACTTAAAGATCAGTACCTCTTTCCAGCTCCCCTGTTCTGAATGTCAGTGCCTGACAATTTAGGCTTGTAGGCAAAAAGCGTGCTACTTAGTCTCCAGGGAATATGTGAGTAAGAAAACCAATAATAGCCCCTGAGGAGTACAGAAATTTGCCGTACCAGAATGGCACCAACTTTGCCTGGACCAGCTAATATACTGACCAGTAACCTACTGACCTGTCTGGATCTTGATTTCCTGTGATGTCATTTTCTATTGGACAGACAGAAAAAGCTTTTGTTGATACAGAATTTCTAATGCCACTCTTTTAGGAGAATGAGGTTTGCAGAGACATTAGATAATATTATCTAGTAACAGTACTGTTCATTTATATAATAAACTTGGGAGATACTATAGGAGGGAGATATAGGATTGGCTAACTTTTATGTTTTATTATGTTAATTATTTTTTCTTACATAATATATTGCAACTCAGAAGCAATATTTTGCTTCTGGGCTAATGTTTATAAACTTTTGCATGCGAAGATGGGCAATTTGTAAGACTTTTGGTTTATGGAAGAACAGAAATATTCCTGTAAAAATTGAGAAAATCTTCACATAGGCATTGGGAAATAGAATTCAGACAGCCCCTAAGCCCTTTCCTCTTATGGTTTGTGGTTTGTTATTGTGCTACTTACGTTTGTTTTGAGCATGTTTTTAAAAAAAGACTTGATTTTTTTTTTGAGACAGAGTCTTGCTTTGTTGGCCAGGGTAGAGTGCAGGGGCATGATTTCAGCTCACTGCAACTTCCACCTCCTGGGTTCAAGTGATTCTCCTGCCTCAGCCTCCCGAGAAGCTGGGATTACAGGTGCATGACACTACACCAGGCTAATTTTTGCATTTTTAGTAGAAGTGGGGTTTCACCATGTTGGACAGGTTGGTCTCGAACTCCTGAACTCAGGTGATCCTCCAGCATCAGCCTCCCAAATTGCTAGGATTTCAGGTGGGAAATGGTGTCCGGCCTAAGACTTGAATTTAAAAAAATTTATAACAGGATACATCTGTACTTAATCATTATGAATATTATTTACTCAGTTAATCTGACTGCCTGTGATCATAATGGAAAAAGGAATTTGAGGCATTTTGCACACACTATTCAAATACTTGCCAGATGAGTTGGGGGAAGATGCATTAAGTTCTGCTTGTTTAAGCTAATGTACTTTGACACTGCCCAAGATTTCTGACAAAAGAATGACGAGAGGGAAGTTAAACTGGACTTCCTAATGCTCCTCGGTTTTGATGAGGAAGTCCAAATTTCTAACCACTGAAAGGGGAAAATACATCAGGCAGTAAGGTGTCTAAATTAGATAACTTATGTGGCTTGATGTAATTTATTAGTATATAGCATTTAATTACATGATAAAGTATATTCCTTAGTTTTATTAATGTATTTTTATAACTGTCAAAACATAAGTTGTTAAAGTATACTTCTTGTGAAGCCATTGATACTCTTGATGCATGTGGGTGGGGGAGAAGGTGAATTTGTTTATGACATTTAAATTTGAAAAGTATAAGGATTTTCTTGGATAATTAAATAAAACTTTATTATTCAATAGTTTAGATTCTACTTTAGCCAAAAAGGAAAAAAATCACATTGAATAGCTACTCTATGTTTGATAATGCTGCAGGGTGTTAAGGGTACAACATGAATTAAGATGTGATTTCAATCAGGGAGGATGGGAGTTTACCAGTAATTTTTCTTTTGGTGTACCTTCTGATTTTTAAAAATAATTAACATATCTTATGCAACTAAAAATATACTGTCAAACCTATTTAAAACATCATATTCTACCCAGCCTGTCCAGCTTTTGATGTAATTGGGGAAGAAGGTTCAGTAACAGATGATTTTAACATAACAGGTTGGGCTATGATTGGTATCTTCATTGAGTGCTCTTCAGAGAAAGGTGATCCATAAATTCAATCTAGATTTTTAGGAAAGGTTTCTTGGAGGAAACAGGGGCTGAATTGACTCTTAAGTAATAATTACCAAAGAGAGATGTGGAGCTCATTTCAGGCAGAAGTGTTGAATAAACAGCATGAAACAGATACGTTGGGAACTGTAAGTAGTGTGTTAGGCTGTTTTGCATTGCTCTAAAGGAATATCTGAGACTGGGTAATTAATAAATGAGGTTTATTTTGGCTTATGGTTCTGTAGGCTGTGTAGGCATGGCACCAACATCTGCTTGGTTTCTGGTGAGGGCCTCGGGAAGCTTACAGTCATGGTGGGAGGTGAAGGAGGAAGCAGGCATATCACATGGCATGTGAGCAACAGGGAAAGAGAAGGTCCTAGACTCTTTGAAACAACCAGATCTCATGTGAACTGAGTGAGAACTAGAACTACTCATCACCAAGGGGATGGTGCTAAACCATTCATGAGGGATCCATTCCAGTGATCCAGTACCTCCCGGCTAGGCCCCACCTCCAACACTGGGGATCACATTTCAACATGAGATTTACAGGGGATGCCCATCCAAACTGTATCAAGTATTTTGTTAACTAATGATGGTTCTGGAGCTGTTGGGGCTTAGGAAGAGTGTTTACTCTTTGCTCAACAGTTTGTTCTAGTGAAGGACTTGAAGCAGGAGAGTAACAAGCTCAAGTTTTTTTCCCTATCAAGCCTGTAATCCCAGCACTTTGGGAGGCCGAGACGGGCGGATCACGAGGTCAGGAGATCGAGACCATCCTGGCTAACACAGTGAAACCCCGTCTCTACTAAAAAATACAAAAAAACTAGCCGGGTGAGGTGGCGGGCGCCTGTAGTCCCAGCTACTCAGGAGGCTGAGGCAGGAGAATGGTGTAAACCCGGGAGGCAGAGCTTGCAGTGAGCTGAGATCCGGCCACTGCACTCCAGCCTGGGCCACAGAACGAGACTCCGTCTCAAAAAAAAAAAATTATTCAGCTTTTCACTCTTTAAATATACTAAAATGGGCACCTAAATGTTGTATGATATGACTTGGTTTCTTTTCTCTAACGGCAGAAGGACTTGGGATACTGAAGGAAATGTGACTTTTCTGCCTTTGTCTGTTGGGTAGTGGCTCACGCCTGTAATCCCAGCACTTTGGGAGGCCAAGGCGGGCAGATCACGAGGTCAGGAGTTTGAGACCAGCCTGACCAACATGGTGAAACCCTGTCTCTACTAAAAATACAGAAAATTAGCCAGGCATGGTGGTGTGCGCCTGTAATCCCAGCTACTCAGGAGGCTGAGGCAGGAGAATCACCTGAACCCAGAAGGCAGAGGTTGCAGTGAGCCGAGATCATGCCACTGCACTCCAGCCTGGGCGACAGAGCAAGACTCTGTCTCAAAAAAAAAAAAAAAAAAAGGATTTCTCTAAGTGAATTATTGTGGCACTGTGTTAGTCCTCCTGGTAACATGAGCTGTACACTGTGTGGTTTTAATCTGAAAGGAACCGGAGGTGATCTGTCTGGCAGCTTCCTATTGGGCTAATAATTTTACATCTGTGTGGGCTTTTGCCTTCTCTTGACATTGGTGGTGTCTGCTTCAACTCAAATCTAAATTTCTGTATTGGCATAATACTAAAAACCCTTTTATTGATGTCTTGAGCCTTATCTTTCTGTTTTACTATCATGCCTGGCTAATTAAAACACATTTTTTTTTGTAGGGACAGGGTCTCACTGTGTTGCCCAGGCTGATCTCGAACTCCTGGGCTCAAGTGGTCCTCCTCCCTTGGCCTCCCTAAGCACTGGGATTACAGGCGTGAGCTACTGCACCAGCTAAGGCTTATCTTTCTTGACCCCAGTCACCAAGAGTGATGATTTCATTATCTGCAGGGGAGTCATAAGTGGAGCCTACTGCCAGGTTGTAGTAGATGTTCTTGGCCTTGTTGTTGTCTTTTGGGGTGAGGGCATAAAGTAGAAGTTTCAGGGTGTCGTTTCTGGTTAGCAATCCTGCCTCTTCAAACAATAATGATGTGCACTTTAGAAAGTGATTTAAAACTGTCTCTTCCTTCTGTATTATTCTGAAAGAATTTACCTTTTAGCAAGGGAGTCGTCATCTTCAGTGTTTTTACAAAGGGGGTGGGTGGTGGGCAAGGTATTATAGTTGCCTGCAAAGGAGTGACACACAGCATGTCCTTTGTTTCATCCACCGCTTGTCCCTTGTTTCCTTTTTAATTTTACTGTTAGGTAAAGTGGCGTTGGTGATTTGGAGTATTTTTTTTTTTTTTGAGACAGAGTTTCGCTCTGTCGCCCAGGCTGGAGTGCAGTGGCCAGATCTCAGCTCACTGCAAGCTCTGCCTCCCGGGTTTACGCCATTCTCCTGCCTCAGCCTCCCGAGTAGCTGGGACTACCGGCGCCCGCCACCTCACCTGGCTAATTTTTTTGTATTTTTTAGTAGAGACGGGGTTTCACCAGGTTAGCCAGGATGGTCTCCATCTCCTGACCTCGTGATCCGCCCGTCTCGGCCTCCCAAAGTGCTGGGATTACAGGCTTGAGCTGCCGTGCCTGGCCTGATTTGGAGTATTTTTGTATCAGGTCATGAATTTTCCTTAATAACCAAGGAAACTTATGATTTTTCCTTCCCCTGGTTAATAGTTGTATGTGTTTTACCCTTTTTGTAAGCAGACTTTGTCACAGCCTAATGTCTCCTCATCTGTTACAGTAGTCACCAAGTTTCCCTGCTGAGAGTTTGGAAGCATTTCTTTCCCAGTCGTGTTATTTTCAACATATACCCAGTTCTGCTTTCCTTTATCTTAAGATTCTCAGCAACCTCCTATTTTCTAGATTCGTTTTTTTTGCAAGATTCTTCCAGAAACAGAAGACACACATTATAACGAGTTTGAAACACCCTACACACATACCTACTGTGTCCTACATTTTCCCCCTCTTTTTTCATTGTCCATGTTCCTGCTAGTTTCTTTCCTTTAAGGTTCATGACCTAATATCTGTAGATATCAGTCACTCGGCATGTGATTCACAGATGTTAGTAGCTATGGAGTCATATTTGAGGAATTAGTGACTAAAATAGAATAGTCACTTGTCTTATTTCAGATAGGTATGTGTCTCTCTGTGTAATGTGGCTTGGTTAAAATTGACCCTATATAATAGAGTAGCTTTAAATGGAAATATATTAAAATAACTATAAAAATAATTCAAGGAGATGTGAGAGGATTTTTGCTGCAAATGAAATAATTTCTCACTTTCTAGGTGGTTCAAGGAAATAAGATGAGTCTATATAATTTTTTGTTATATTTTAGTTAATTTTGGTGGGGACCGTTTTATATTCCTTTACCATTTATTACCTCCCTCTTTGTACTCTTTGGGAGAGATGCCCTGTGTTTCTTGTAGTTCTAGACATTTCTAGAAATATGATTTCTTTAAAAAGCCTCCTCTTCCTAAACATTCAGTATTTAAGTATATTTATTAGCTCTATTAGTTATAAAAATGGCAGAGTTAATTTACTGAATTTCAAGGTATCAGACATTTGAAGAAACAGTTGAAGAAAACGCCTCATGTTGTAATTTGACTTCCTTTTAAATTGTATATTTTTATTGGAAACACAACATGTGATATTTATAAATACATATATATGTTAAAACATTTTCACTGCAAGATGTGAGAACAGAGCTTGAGTCACTGCTGGGTTCTGGGCATGAGTTTGTAGGCAGGGAGCTTCATTTATATTCAGAGTAGTGGCACTTTTAGCCAAGAAACTCTTGGGGAAACTTTTAGGAAGAGGAATGTAGACTCTGTGTGTGTATTTGGTGGGGAAGAGATTTGTAAGAAATCTGTAGCAGGCATGTCAGATATTTTGACAACCATTACTTTAAAATATTTTCACATATATATTATCCTTGTTATATCAAGTTGTGTTTCCAGTATTATCACTGCGTAATGTGAAAGTTTACTTTAACCCCGATTTGATACCTTTCCCCAGAGCTGTTAATAGTTTGTATGGATTAAATAAATAACATTTAAAATATGTCTTGGAGACACAGCTTGTATCAGTTCACATAGAGCTATTCATTTTAGTTAATACGTTGTACAGTCAGTCCTCCATATCTGTGGATTCAACTAACTGTGGATTGAAAACATTTGTGAAAAAAATTGCACCTGTACTGAACATATATAGACTTTTTTTTCTTGCCATTATTCCCTAAACAATATAGTAGGACAACTATTTACATAGCATTTACATTGTATTAAGTATTAGAGGTAATCTAGAGATGATTTAAAGTATATGGGATAATGTGTGTAGGTTATATGCAAATACTGTGTCATTTTATATCAGGGAGTTGAGCATCCATGGATTTTGGTGTCCTTGGAAGGTCACAGGAACCAGTTCCCCACAGATACCATGGGATAACAGTATTCAGAATAGTGCTAGTAGAATTGGCCAGGTGTGGAGGCTCATGCCTGTAATCCCAACACTCTGGGAGGCTGAGGTGGGTGGATCACCTGAGGTCAGGAGTTTGAGACCAGCCTGGCCAACATAGTGAAACCCCATCTCTACAAAAAATACAAAAATTAGCTGGGTGTGGTGGCGCATGCCTGTAATCCTAGCTACTTGGGAGGCTGAGGCAGGAGAATCGCTTGAACCCAGGAGGCGGAGGTTGTGGTGAGCCAAGATTGTACCATGGCACTCCAGCCTGGGTGACAGAGCAAGACTCTGTCTCAAAAAAAAAAAAAAAATCTTCCTTGGGTCCTTGAGTTTCCGGCAGTGTTGCAGCACATGTTTGCATTTCCCTAGGAGACATACCTCAAAGTGGAATTACTGGGTCACATAATAAGTGTTTCACATGTTGATAGTTATATCCAAACCATCCTCCAGAAAGTGTGCAATATGAGAGTGCTCATTTTCTCATTCATCACCTACTTGATTCCTCAAGTATCTTAGATGTGAGATTCTTGTAGATGATCATCTAATATCTCATTGCCAAATCATTTAGCACAGTTATCGATTGTCAAAATCTTTCTGAAATAAACTATGACTAATATACTTGGGAAAAGTTTATGTTCATTAAGAGGTCACTGCTCATGTATCCATTTGTAGCATTTGTATAGGACATTTTAACTTTTTTATAGGATCAGTCCATGTTTAAAAATTATCACAGAGGGGAACTTATGATATACTTCAGGTTAATCTGCTGTTACATAAACTTTATAATCAGGTAATAACATTTGAGAAAATACCTCATGTTATGGTTTGATTTCCTTTCTTTTTGCCTTTAGAGTGTACAAAAAAGACAAATTGGTATTCATTTAAAATGATTATTTACTGCACTCTAGCCTGAGTGACAGAGCGAGACCCTGTCTCTAAAGAAGAAAAAGACAGTGTTTACATTGGCAACATGTATTTCTTCATGGATTAAGTCAAATTTCTTCTTCGTATATTTACTTCACACATTTTGCCACATGTAAACTGTTCTTTGTGATGGAACTCCCCTGCCTGGAGATGGCAGGATTAAAGTTCCTCCTGGGTCTGTCTACCATTGACAAGAGTGAAATCATGGCACAGAAAGGAAGAGTTGGGAAGACTCAGATTTGAGCCACAAAGAGATGTGACTTTATGAGCAAGTTACTGAAC
This sequence comes from Piliocolobus tephrosceles, assembly GCF_002776525.5. Taxonomy (NCBI): domain Eukaryota; kingdom Metazoa; phylum Chordata; class Mammalia; order Primates; family Cercopithecidae; genus Piliocolobus; species Piliocolobus tephrosceles. The sequence goes on from NC_045437.1 coordinate 64,005,911, forward strand.
CTGAGAATCATTGTCTCTGTGTGAGCAGGAGAGTTTTTGTGAAAAGTAGAAACACTGTGTATTAAGTACCTGAACATACTAAGTAACTTGTAACAATTATAAGTCTTTCAACAACCTTTCTGCCTTACAATGCTTTGGGAATCAATTTCAGGATGATTTTTAGGGGAAAAAGAAAATTCTATTCGTAGCAGAACCAACTTTGGCATACCTGGGGGAAGTGGTGGTATAGTAATAATTTGAAACATTTTTGAGCATTGGGCACTGTATAATTAAAAACAAACTGCTGTTGCTGAACCATTGTGTCTCTTAGTAAAGTGATTGATTTTAGATAGCATTTCATTAGTTCTAAGTTTTCTTTTTAAAAAAGCTTGCTTCTGTTTCTGGCAACATGGAGGATTAGAAGTACCTACTGATAACAGTTCAGCTAAACATGCTAGATGATACATTACACACACACTTGTGCATACTATATCTTAAATTATATATACACATCTTGAAACACATATAAGTGTTTTTAGTAAATAGTTTAGCTGGTGGGAGAGTAAAGGGATTTTTCTGAGGCCTGCGTCAGTTAGTGCTGTAGATCCAGTGTGGTCTTTGAAAGTATCTGCCGGTTCCTGGTGGCATAGACCCTGAGTTTTGATAGGCAGTGAACATGGGGCACAGATATAAAGGCTGAGGCCGGGGAAGAGGACAATAAGAGACATGTGGAGAGTGTGAGAACTCCAGAAGAGGGGCAGCATCCTCCCCGTGGGAGCTATTAAAAAGAATTCTTAAACACAGGACCACACTCACACTGGTCTGGAGCTAGAATGCATACTATTTGGTTTAGGAAGGAAAAGGAAAAAAAAGCTTGAAGTTTAAAGTGTATTGGTAGTGAATCCAGTGTAAGTGAACACATATCTTCTCTGGAAGAACTCTCCTTAAACCAAGGCTCAAAGATTCCCCTCAGAGTGCCAGTGACATGACCTCATTCTAGTGTAAATGGACTTAGTGGAAACAAGCTACCCTAAGTGACAGTCAGCAAATACAACAAATTACATAAACTCTCAGAGATTACAGATACTAGAATTACCTGGTGTAGACTAAAATAAGAGGAGATAGAAAATATGATGTGGGATGAAGAGAATCAAAGCTGGCCAAGCAGGTTTGGAACCAAAGGGATCTGTAAATGATACATACATGGTAATTTAAAATTTACAGTGTGGCCGGGCGTGGTGGCTCACGCCTGTAATGCCAGCACTTTGGGAGGCCAAGGCGGGCGGATCACAAGGTCAGGAGATCGAGACCACGGTGAAACCCCGTCTCTACTAAAAATAAAAAAAATTAGCCGGGCGCGGTGGCGGGCGCCTGTAGTCCCAGCTACTAGGGAGGCTGAGGCAGGAGAATGGCGTGAACCCAGGAGGCGTAGCTTGCAGTAAGCCGAGATAGCGCCACTGCACTCCAGCCTGGTGGACAGAGTGAGACTCCGTCTCAAAAAAAAAAAAAAAATAAAATAAAATAAAATTTACAGTGTAACATATTAAGCAGATTACATACAGTGAAAGGGATGACAAAATGAAAGACACACCTAAAGAGACCTAGATGAAAAATAGAGAAGAAAAGGTAAGAGATGTGGAAGAATAGAATGCAAAGGTCTTACATGTTGAATCAGCATCCCATAGCAGGGTACTAGGATGGAGGATGCCCAGTATGCAAAGGTAATGGTTGAGAACTTCTACAAATTGGTGAGTCCTCAGATAGAAGAAGCCAACGAATACTAAACTGGAGCAATAAAAGTAAATCCTAGTACTAGACACAAGGCAGTAAAACTAGAATATTGATTGATGGGGGCAGGAGGAGAGGGAGCAGTTACAGAAAAAAGACAGATAACCCAGAAAGAACTGGCTGACAGATGGCTTGTATTTTAACAGCAAAAGCAGAAGCCAGAAGATAGTGCAATGATAGCCTCAAAGGGATGAGAAAAAAAGTCATCAATTTAGAATTCTGTACTCAGGAAAACCATCATTCAAGAATGAATGTAGGCCGGGCACGGTGGCTCATGTCTGTAAACCCAGCACTTTGGGAGGCTGAGGCAGGCAGGTCTCTTGAGGTCAGGAGTTCGAGGCCACCCTGGGCAACATGGTGAAACCCTATCTCTACTAAAAATACAAAAATTAGGCGTGGTGGCGCACGCCTGTCATCCCTGCTACTTGGGAGGCTGCGGCAGAAGAATTGCTTGAATCCATGAGGCAGAGGTTGTAGTGAGCTGAGATCGGGCCACTGAACTCCAGCCTGGGTGACAGAGTGAGACTCTGTCTCAACTGAAAAAAAAAAAAGAGTGAATGCAAAATAAAGATATTTCAAATGAAAACAGCTAAAGGTGTATCTGTTTTGTACTTTTTAACTTTGGAGAGTAGGGAGGAGGAAGGAAGAAAGTCGGGTGGTAGGAAGAGATCAGAGATGATCAGCTGGGTTCTTTGTGATTTAACCTCCTTCTGAGCCCCAAAATACTGAATTAAGAAATGCTTTATATGAGTTGATTGCTTTTGATGCTGATGAAGGCTGGATTTGATTGTGTCTTTGTGATTTATGGTAGGCTGAACATGGATGTGGATGTTGGAGCACAGAGGTAGAAGAATGCTCAGTCGGGGAGGGAACTCACAAGCATGGAGGCAGGCGGGTGCAGGCAGATGGCTATGAATGCTCTCAATGCTATGATATTGGGGATCAGGTCAAGTTTAATCAGCTCTGAGAAGGGGGTGCCCTGGCTGACAAATGTGAGGAAAAAAACATCTTAAAGTTGCCATTTGAAATAGAATCCCAGGCCAGGGGCTGTGGCTCACGCCTGTAATCCCAGCACTTTGGGAGGCCGAGGTGGGCAAATCACCTGAGGTCAGGAGTTCGACACGAGCCTGGCCAACAGGGCAAAACCCCATCTCTACTAAAAATACAAAAATTATCAGGGCATGGTGGTACACACCTGTAGTCCCAGCTACTCAGGAGGGTGAGACAGGAGAATCGCTTGAACCCAGGAGGCAGAGGTGGCCATGAGCCAAATCGCGCCACTGCACTCTAGCCTGGGCGACAGAGTGAGACTCCATCACACACACACACACACACACACGCACGCACAAATATAATCCCATTCATAGTTATGTAGTCAAAATCAGTGTACTTAATAACTGAAGCTTGCTTATTGTTCAGTAGACTACCACTCAGAGTCAGTAAAAACAGCAGCATTTCAAAATACATTTTTCTCTCCATAAATTTTCTTCCTGAGAAGATTTTCCTAAGATTTGGTTGGAAAGCTGGCTCACATTTTTACTGTACTGTACTTGCCTTCATCAGAGAGGCTATAACGAAGTGAGATGTTAGTCTAGGATTGGTTAAAATCTAGAATTGGTTAAAATCTAAGGGCAGGGTTCTTAGGCCAGGGCTGTAGTCTTAAACATTTCAGTGAAGTCACTATGATGAAAACAAACTGCATTTGGGGGCGGGCATGGTGGCTCACGCTTGTAATCCCAGCACTTTGGGAGGCCGAGGGCGACAGATCACATGAGGTTAGGAGTTCCAGACCAGCCTGGCCAATGTGGTGAAACCTCATCTCTACTAAAAGTACAAAAATTAGCTGGTGTGGTGGTGTAAGCCTGTAATCCCTGCTGTTAGGGATGCTGAGGCAGGAGAATCGCTTGAACCCAGGAGGCGGAGGTTGCAGTGAGCCAAGATTGCGCCACTCTACTCCAGTCTGGGCAACATAGTGAGACTCCGTCTCAAAAAAAGAAAAAAAACAAAAAAACCATTTGGGCTACTCCTTGGGATTTATTATATGACCCATACAGACATTTAGTCCATTTGTGAATTCTGGCCATAATAAGATATCTCTAAGAGTTGTATCTCCTAGAGACTCCAATAAAGAGTTAGATTTATATGGAATATGAATAATTTGAATTTCCATTTTTTTCATGCTTTATTCTGTTTGCTTAATAGAAATAAAAGAGCATATTATGATCTGTTTGGTAAATTACTGTGGATAAAGACGCAGCCATTGAGATTGAATAGAATTAACTCTGTTTTTAATCCCTGTCAAAGTCATAGACAGACTTCTTCACAAATTCTATACTGAATAAAATATGTTTTTGTATTCAGTGTAAAAAATGGAAACCAACGAATGAAATCACTCTATGGCTGATTCAGAGCTGTTTAAAACGATTACATTAGTTTGCAGTTTATGATTTTGTAGCACAGTGTAAAGGATTTAGTGAAACCTCACTTGCTTGGCTTTGAGAATATTTCTGTGATTATGGTTATGTTGGCTTGGTGGGCTTTGACAGTCCTTGAAATTGGCGTTTATTAACTTGTATGCTCGTCAATAAAACACTGAAACTATAAAATGTGCAGAGCTCTGTTCTAATTATCTGATTTAAAATTACTATTCATATTGATCCATTTTGTGTGGTCAAATAGCAAGGTTAAAAAGTGATTTATTTTTTCCTCCTTTACATAGACTAAACCCAGAATAATTATTGGGTTTAATTACATAATCCCTGGTTGGCACAGGAGGTTACAGAATTCTCTTTCTTAGGCATGTATCTGATTACAAAAAGACAATCAAAATTCTTGGTAGAATCATAGAGATATATATATATGGGTGTGTAATATATGTGTCTATATGTATATATGTGTGTGTGTGTGTGTGTGTGTATATATATATTTAAAGTAATCCTTTCTATCCCACCCACCGGCAGCTGCCAAACATACACACGTGACTTTCTAGTATGTGTGTTAGGAGGTTTTTCTCCTGTCTGAATTCAGGGAACCAGCATCTTCCTTAAATTCCTTTTGAACAAGGCAGAATGTAATAAGTAAATTACTTAAGAGCTTGTCTCTCTTGTTTTTGTTCTTATTCTTACGTAGGGAGAAGTGGTGGGGAGATGCATTCTAGTTATTTGCATGAGCATCTTTTCGTGGCATTACTTTCACTGTGCCTGATGTGCTTGCCTCTTCTGCATCAGTAGCTCATTCTGTATAAGCAAAACTTAGATCTTGAATGTTAGTGAGCTCTATTTTTCTTTTCTTGGAAGTGCCATAAAATTAAGTTTTGGAAGCATTCTGTCATTTTTAGGTGGGGAAGATGATACTTAGATGTTTATAGACTCTAATATTGAAAGAAACAAAAGCACTGAATTTGGTGGGAAATGCAAGGCAAGATGTGTGCCCATTTAAAACACTAAATTTTTTTCTTCTTTTGAGATGGCATCTCCCTCTGTCACCCAGGCTGGAGTGCAGTGGTGTGATCTCAGCTCACTGCAGCCTCCGCCTCCTGGGTTCAAGCAATTCTCCTGCTTCAGCCTCCCGAGTAGCTGGGACTACAGGCGTGTACCGCCACGCCTGGCTAATTTTTGTGTTTTTAGTAGAGATGGGGTTTCACCATGTTGGCCAGGATGGTCTTGATCTCCTGACCTTGTGATCCGCCTGCCTCGGCCTCCTGAAGTGCTGGGATTACAGGAGTGAGCCAGTGCGCCAGGCCAAAATACTAAAATATTAATATGGATGGAAAAAAGCAATCAACTTCTGAGTGTTCCCAAGGAGGTATTACATTATTCAGGGACTAATCCTGCAAGTGGAAAATAAAACTTAAATCATGGTCACATAAGTGTGTAATAAAGTCAAGGCACTTTACGCCAGTTACGACTTGTCAGGTACCATTCTTCTAACATCTTAGAAATGCTTGGCAAGTTTATTCTCATGACACATTACCCATCCTGAAAGTTTCAATAAAATGATACTGTATAGAAATCTGACCTCAGGTCCTTCTTGCACTCTTTAGTGTTCCTGTCCTAATTGTCCCCTTACCCTACCCTTCTAATTTCTCAAGCTGGAGGGAGGCAGTTGTGTACACTCTGAAGCTAAGGAGCAGATTTATGAAATCAAGAATACTTTTGGCTCCTAAGAGAGAAAAGTAACATTTGTCTTCTTTTTCTTCTAGGTTGTCCTTCTACTCAGGCCACTCTTCGTTCTCCATGTACTGCATGCTGTTTGTGGCAGTAAGTACTCTGTGTCTATTGACATTAGGTTATGTGCAGCGTGGAATTAATGTGCTCAGTATCAGTGTCCTCTCCTGTCCTAATAAATTAGCCAGTGGCAAAAAGCGAAACAGATAATCTGGAAATCTGTAAGTTTCATGCTAAGAATTAGTTGATGTGTGCCCTTACTTTGGGACATTTCCTGAAGTGGTTTTCTGGAACACACAGCTTCTGTGTTAATCACAGCGAGTAACTAATCTGAAGGACTGGGCCAATGGGCTGCTGTTGCTTGTTAACCTCCTTCCTAACTGGGAGCCACTCTTCTCATCTCAGTGTGGGTGAACAGCAGCAGAGCTTCTTTCCTCCTGGGCTCTGCTGTGGTGAGGAGTTGGTTTTGATCATTGTAAGTGAAGGCAGCTGTCTTTGTTCCTATTTGAGCAGATTTTGTTTTCCTCCCATTTTCTAAAACATTCCCAGACTGCTCTGCAAGGGACCAGAAAGGTTTCAACTTCTGGGAAAGGCACTTGCCACTTCTGGAGCCTGTCATCTATACAACTTCCAGGTCCAGTTCTGATGCCAGCCTGTAGAGCAGCAGCATAGCGATTTGCACTTGCATCATACAAGGCTGGCAGTGAGGACTTAGGAAGATTTGCACCCACATTTTGCACATCAAACTAGAGATGAATATGTAGCTTTTTGAGAGTAACTAATGCAAGACCAGGCTTCAGGACACATTCAATGGATTTTTAAAGGTCAATTTTAGTTGTTTTTTTTTTTATAATGTTCTCTTTACATATAAAGTATTAATAAAATACTGTATATTTGGGTGTATTAATATGTCCTGCATTATCAATATTTTGGGGGAAAGGAGAGGAGGGGGAGAAAATCTGTAGCCTAACAGATCAGCTATAATTTTGTCTTAATTTTCTTTATAAGTGGATTTTTATACAGTTATCTTCTGTGTAAATTTGTCATTTCCTGTGTTTTTCCCTTTGATCACATTAAGTGCTGTATGCTAATTTAATGCTTAGATTTAAAATGCACGATATGTAACGTTGAGGGTAAACTAATGGGAATTAGTGTCAGAGATAATTTAAAATGTTTTACTAGAATCTTGCTTTTATTTGAAAAACCAAATTCCAAACATTAAAAGAATATATAAATTGTAGATGTGTTATATAAAATTCAAATTCAGAACTTCAAGCCATTACAACAGCTAATTTTCAAAGCTTTTATCTTACATTAATTACATTTTGTGGGGAAGCACAGAGTATGATTCAGCAGAATTTAGGGCTTCCTTTTTAAGACAGACACTCATGTTTCTGCAGATGGGGCATGGAAAATGTGACTTATCTGAAGGTAGTTAGCAGCAAATACTATTCTGATCTTTTATCTTCTGTTCATTTATCTTATTAGAAAAAAATCAGCATTCTTTCTTAAGCGAGACAACATATTTTTTTCTTTTTAATTAGAGCACGAGGACCAGGGCAGACCTGGAAGGCTGGGCAATAGCTAGAGCTGCTACTATCCTGAGAGCTCTTCCCAGAACATGGGCCTGTGACTACACCGAAGGGCATCTGAATGTGTGGGCATGCTTTGTACGCCCCGGGCTAGACTTCACTAGGTCTAGCTTTTGTCTCACTAGCTTTTGTGGTTTTTCGTTCACCTGTGTGTGTTAGTGTCCAAGTCCTTCTTTATGAGAGACCTGGGAATCTGAGTTTTGATTGATCTTGATGATGATTTGCATTTTACACTACTTTTGACTAAATTTCCATGAAAAGATGAGGGATGATTGCCAGTGTTTTACAAGTGAGGGAATAGGCACCTTGAGATGGGGCTGCTGAGTTCTGTGAGTTCTGTGGGGTCTCTTGATAGTCAGGATCCCATGCTGTATAGATTGATTGATTACTTTGTCTGAACCCTAGTCCATTTATTTTGAAGGTTAGTTGATGCAGATCTCTGGAAGTAAAATGGCATTCTGGAAGTGACTGACATATAACTTTGACCCACTGTTTGTAATTTTAAAGAAAATTCTCAGATATAACATATTCCATATTTTATCATTTTCTGCTCTTCTTCCTTCACCCTTCTCAGAACACCAGTTACGTGTGTATAATTGGTCAAATAGAAACTTGTACTGAGGGCTGTTTTGTGAAAGATTAAAATTACTATAGAGAGGATGACATTGATATATAGAGGGCCATGCAGCCACATATGAAGGATGTCAACTTGGGAAAATGACGTCAACCATAGTGTGGTAATTGGGTCAGTATGAACCAACTGTGTTAAAAGAACAACTTTAGATAAATTTAAGGGTTTCATTGGGCAAGGAAGAAACGACTCAAGTTGGGCAGCCCTCAGAATCACAGGAGATTCAGAATGACTCTACTGCTTCTAAGTGGTCAGGGAGAATTTATGGACAGAAAAAGGAAAGTGAGTACAGAAAACGGAAGCGAGGTGCAGAAACTGCCAGATTGGTTACGGTTTGGCCTGGGAGCCTTATTTGAGCGTGGTTTGAATGGCTGTGAGTGGTTGAAATATGGCTGCCGGGACTGGCTGGGACTCAGCTATTGTTACAGAAGCACATTCCTGAGTCAGGCTTGCAGTTTGCTTACTTACCAAATTAAGCTGTTCTTTGTACAGAAGAACTCAAGTATGTGAGGCGGGGGTTTTTCAGGCCAGATTTTAGTTTGATTTAACAGATGTAAAGTTATAATGTCAAAAAAAGAAGCCTAGATAAATAGATTTGTTGTAGACCAAGACCTTTCTGGAGAAGAAAGCAGGTCAGAGCAACCATGCACTGCATTTTACTGACTCTAGGTAGTGGAAATATTTGCTTGATGTGGATGTAGGCCCCAGCTTTTATTTCAGCCCTGAATACACAGATCCTTGCTTTTCACATTTATGTACAACCTTTTTTTTTTTCTCCATAAGACGGAGTCTTGCTCTGTCACCCAGGCTGGAGTGCAGTGGTGCGATCTTGGCTCACTGCAAGCTCCGCCTCCCGGGTTCACGCCATTCTCCTGCCTCAGCCTCCCGAGTAGCTGGGACTACAGGCGCCCGCCACCATGCCCGGCTAATGTTTTGTATTTTTAGTAGAGACAGGGTTTTACCATGTTAGCCAGGATGGTCCCAATCTCCTGACCTCATGATCCACCCGCCTCGGGCTCCTAAAGTGCTGGCATAAGCCACCATGCCCGGCCTGTGTACAACATTTAACCTCTAAGCTCCACTCCTGAATTCCTTGGGCAATGACTCATCTTGTTTCTCTGGGCATCTTGGCATGATGAGTCAGTCTCAGATTTGGGTAGAGATATAGTCAATTTAAATCCTCTCCGAGGATAGCCAAAACTTCCCTGTCAATTCCTGACACCCAGAAATTAACTTCTAGTTAAAAATGGCTCTTAAAACACCCTGACCATTGTTCTTCTCTAGCAGCCAGTGCAGCCCTGCACACTTAACTGTGCCAAAAGAGAGGCAGCATCAGTGAAAACCTCCCAGGCCTGCGGGAGCTTAGGGCAGGGCTGCTTTGCACATAGCCAGTTTATATGCTTAGTGACTCCCCGTGAACTTGGCTGAATGCCGGAGATTCCAAATTTATTTGATTATTCAGGAGAACAGCCATGGTATGAGTCTGTATTTTCTTTCAATACAATGAGGAGTGCTAAACTACTTTTCCTGAGACCATTCTATTTAGACTGTAACCCCAGATTGTTTATATCACTGCCTGTTAATGAAATTCCTGTATCTGTGTTTCAGCCAGACTCTACTCCCTCCCACAAAATGCCTCTTATCTGGGCCTTGCCTCCTGCCCTGTGTTTAGACAGTGCTGCCCACCTATCTAAATCCACTCAGACTCTTTCATACTATCCACTCTCCTTAAGATTCGTATAATCCCTCATTTAGCATTCACTGTGTACTACCTAGCATTGTTGATATTTCGTGATGTTTTCCAAACTTGATTATTGCTGAACATTGGGCAAATGATGAACAACTCATGGCCCATAGCCTACACAAATCTTCCCTGATTTTGAGGTGGGATTCAAGATCTAAATTTAGTGCCTCAGTGAATCCTAAAAATGGTGAAATTAAAACCCAAAGAAGACTAAACTGAGGCTTGCTTTCCAGTGTTCTTCTGGCCAGATCTGTCATCAAATGTAGGTGGAGCAATCCATTTGGCTTGCCTGGCTGGTCATAAAAGCACTATTTCAAAATAAGTAGACGAAGGTATATTTCTTTGTGTTGAGTCTGCTGTTGTTAGTCTAGTTCTGGGGTTGGCTTTTTTTCTTTTTTTTTTTTTTTTTCAGTAAAAGGTCAGATAATAAATATTTAGGCTTTGTAGGTCACATATTCTTTTTTGGAAAAAAAAAACAACTCCTTAAAAATGTTCTTAGCTTGCAAGCTGACCCCTTGACTCTAGTTTAAAATGGAAAAAAAAAAAAACCCTCTTCATTAACAACAGAATATTTAGAGGCTATGAGACAATAATAACATTTTACAGTTAAGAAGTGTTAAGATTAGTCAAGGAAAGGCAAAATCGAATAAAACAGCTTCAAAAAATATCTTGTTCAACAATTATTTATTTTAAAGGTGAGATATTCTAATTAGATCCCTTAATGGAAGTTAAATGTTTCAGAAATTTCAACCAAAAATGGTTATATTCTTCCTGTCTTAGTTTGGGCTGCTGTAACCAATTGCAGCAGACTGGGTGGTTTATAAAAAACAAATTTCTCAGTCTGGAAGCTGGAAGTCTAAGATTAGGGTGCCAGCATGGTTAGGTAATGGTGAGGCCTTCTTCCAGGTTGTAGAATGGCCTCACACGTTGCAAGGGGCAAGGGAGCTCCCCTGTGTCTCTTACTAGTTCATTAATCCCTTTCATGAGGGTTAACCCCTTATGACCTAATCACCTACAGAAGTCCTATTTTCCTAATCCCATTGCCTCGTGGGGGTTAGGCGTTCAGTATACAAATTTTGGGGTGACATAAACATCTAGGCAATAGCACTACCCTTCAGTGATAGTGAAAGAATGAAAGAATGCTTAAGTAGTATCACAGATGTTGAATTTTCTAGTTTTTTTTTTTTTTTTAATATTAACTTTTACACAAAAGAAAAAATGGGCCTACCTTGTAATTTCTTCCTGATGTGGCTCTGTGTAATGAAGAGTATTCCGTTTGTTTTGACCAGGTCTTCTTTGTGCACTGTATAAAACTATCCTGAGGCCCTTCACAGGCGGAGCCACACGTTTTGGAGTGTTGGTTTATTAGTCTGTTTTCATGCTGCTGATAAAGACATACCCAAGACTGGGCAGTTCACACAAGAAAGAGGTTTAATTGGACTCCCGGTTCCACGTGGCTTAGGAGGCCTCACAATCATGGCGGAAGGCAAGAAGGCGCAAGTTACAACTCATGTGGATGGCGGCAGGCAGAGAAAGCTTTCGCAGGGACACTCCACCTTATAAAGCCATCAGATCTCGTGAGACTTAATCACCGTCAAAAGAACAGCATGGGAAAGACTTGCCCCCATGATTCAATTACCTCCCACTAGCTCCCTCACACAACATGTGGGAATTCAAGATGAGATTTGGGTTGGGACACAGCCAACCCGTATCATGTGGGATTAGGAGGAAGGCCTCCTCACTTCTCAGTGAAGCATTTGCTGCCTGCAAGGGGAATGGCCAGCTTTCTGCAACCCTCCTTTCTGGGCTTGAACACCTGGTTATTTTGAGCAATGTGATGCTTGGTGCCCTTATTGCTCTAAGAAATAGGAAATGGCTTGTATGAATCTCTAGTAATATCCCAGCTAAGAAACTTTTTTTTTTTTTTTTTTTTTTGAGACGGACTCGCTCGGTCGCCCAGGCTGGAGTGCAGTGGTGCGATCATGGCTCACTGCAACCTCCGCCTCCCGGGTTCAAGCAGTTCTCCTATCTCAGCCTCCCGAGTAGCTGAGCAGCAATAGCCTCAGGCGCATGCCACAATGTCTGGCTAATTTTTTTGTATTTTTAGTAGAAACGGGGTTTCACCATATTGGTCTGGCTGGTCACAAACTCCTGACCTCAGGTGATCCACCTGCCTCGGCCTCCCAAAGTGCTGGGATTACAGGTGTGAGCCACTGTGCCCGGCCCCCTGTCTCAAAAAAAAAAAAAAAAAAAATTATAAATTATTAGAGACAGTAGCTTGTCTCCATCGTATTTTGAGTAGAAAGCTTTACTTTGCTGAGAGAGACAGAATACATGACCCAGCACTATGCACTTATCTGGGGTTTTCCTGAGTGGGTACTGCTTGATGAGAGATTCTAGCCTCTGAATCCCTCTCAATCCTAACATTCACTTTTCTGGTAAAGGAAGCTCTAAAGTAGCACATTCATATCGAGAAATAGGGAAAGGGAGGAAAGGACAGAATCGAAGCAATAACCTGCAGTTCTTCACGGAAGTGCTCGCCAGAGGCAAAGGCTTCCCACTGTGCTACTACAGTGACAGGACAAGCCCCAGGAAGCTTTGATGCAGAACAGCAAGATGAACAAGGAGGAAAAGAAGTGCAGCTAGCAGGACTGCCAATCGTGCAAAGGGGGTTTATAACTAGGGCAATCATAAAGCAGTAGGGGAAGACTTCCTGCAGACCAGAAGTCCTACCTGGAAGAGAAGCTCAGGAGGTTTACCATTGCTGATTTTGCTCTTTTGGAGAGAAAAAACACACCTGGAACCTTCCTTTTCTCAAGGGCCAGTAGCGATGCCTAGTTCCAGTGAGGGCATTCCTAGAGGATGCTGGTAGATTTCTAAGGCTGATTCCTCTCACACTAGCTTCTGCTTTTGAAAACTGGGCTGTGTAGTCAGTGGTGTTATCTGATTTGCTCTGAGCTCTTACTTTGAGTCTCTCTAGAAAGAGACAGGGAGGAATAGAAATAGCCTAACTATGGTTTCCTTCTGAGGCCTCAGGGTTGACTTCCTTGCCATATGTTGTGTTCCTGTGGTATTTGTATATCCAGCCCGTTTTAATAGATGAAAATGGGGGAGGGAGGAGCGTGAAGGTCAGGAGAAGTATGATGTATCTTTGTTTTTCCTATTAACCTTCATTTTAAATTTGTATGTCCTGGAAACCCATGTCTCTTCCATACCTGTTCTAGAGTGTGTTCCTGTACGTTATAGCAGGGATCACAGTGGCACACTCAAGTGTTCTTTTGACAAATGACATTTACTCTTGATGTATTTCAGGACAGCCTCCAAATTTGGGAGCAGAGACTACAAATAGTAGAAGTAGTCATCCTTTTTAAGCAAGGAAGGAAAGCATTTTTTGGTATGGGCAGCTGACTGGAGATTCTCCCACATCCATTCTCCCTGATCCAGGTGATCTCTTGTATTAATACCCTTTAAAAAGCCCAGTTACCACTGCACATCTCCCTCAGGATAGTTCCCTGGATTAGGCCCCCTTTTCTGCCTTCCCTGGTGGCTGTACTAATTTATATTCTGAGCAGCAGTGTAGAAGAGTTCCTTTTCTCTGCATCCTCACCAGCATCTCTTTATGTTTTTTTTGTCTTTTTAATAATGGCCATTCTAACTGGGGTAAGATTGTGGTTTTGACTTGCGTTTCCCTGGTTAGTGATATTGATAATTTTTTCATATACCTATTGGCCATTTGTACATCTTCTTTTGAGAATTGTCTATTCGTGCCCCATGCCCACTTTTCAGTGGGAGTATTTGGTTCTCTACCATTGAGTTATTTGAGTTCCTTATATGTTCTGCATATTGGCTCCTTGCTGGATAAATACTTGGCAAATATTTTCTCCCATTCAAGATTCTTTATTCTCCTGATTGTTTCCTTTGCTGTGCAGAAGGTTTTTAGTTTAATATAATCCCATTTGTCTATTTTTGTTTTTGTTGCCTCTGTGTTCAAGCTCTTAGCCATAAAATCTTTGCCCAGACCAATATCCTGAAGTTATGTTTTCTTCTATTAGTTTTATTGTTTCAGGTCTTACCTTTAAGTCTGTAATCCATCTTACTTGAGAGTAGGGGTTCAATTTCATTCTTCTGCATATGGATATCCAATTTTCCCAGCACCATTTATTGACGAGAATGTCTGTATTGTATGTTCTTGGCACCTCTGTCAAAAGTCAGTTGGCTGTAAATACGTGGATTTATTTCTGGAATCTATTGTTTCATTGGTTGCTGATGAGTCTGTTTTTATACCAATACTGTGCTGTTTTGGTTACTATAGCCTTGTAATATGAAGTCAGGTAGTGTGATGCCTCTAAGCTTTTTTTTTTTCATTTTGCTCAGTATTACTCTGGCTCTTTTTTAATTCTGTATGAATGTTAGGATTTTTTTTTCTATTTCTGTACAAAATGTCATTGGTGTTTTGACAGGGGTTGCATTGAATTTGTAGATTGCTTTGGGTAGTTTGGTCATTTTAACCATATTAATTCTTCTGATCTTTATGCATGGGATATCATTCCACCTGTTTCTGTTCTCTGCATTTTCTTTCACCAGTGTTTTGTAGTTTCCTTTGTAGAGTTCTTTCACCTCCTTGGTTAAATAGATCCCTAGCTTTTTTTCTTTTCTCTTTTTGTAGCTATTGTTAATGGGATTGCTCTCTTGATTTTCTTTTCTTTTTTTTTTTTTTTTTTTGAGATGGAGTCTCACTTTGTTTCCCAGGCTGGAGTGCAATGGTGCCATCACAGCTCACTGCAACCTCCACCTCCCAAGTTCAAGCGATTCTCCTGCCTCAGCCTCCCCAGTAGCTAGGATTACAGGCATAGACCTGGCTGATTCTTGTATTTTTAGTAGAGACAGGGTTTCACCATGTTGGCCAGGCTGGTTTTGAACTCCTGACCTCAAGTGATCCACCTGCTTCGGCCTCCCAAAGTGCTGGGATTACAGGCGTGAGCCATGGTGCCAGGCCTGACCTTGCTTTCTTTCTCTGCTAATTCACTATTGTTGCATAGAAATGCTAGAGATTGGCGGGCATGGTGGCTCACACCTGTTAGTCCCAGCACTTTGGGAGGATGAGGCAGGCGAATCATGAGGTCAGGAGATCAAGACCGTCCTAGCTAACACAGTGAAACCCTGTCTGTACTGGAAATGGAAAAAATTAGCCAGGCGTGGTGGCATGCGCCTGTAGTCCCAGCTGCTCAGGAGGCTGAGGCAGGAGAATTGCTTGGACCTGGGAGGCGGAGGTTGCAGTGAGCTGAGATTGTGTCACTGCACTCCAGCCTGGGTGACAGAGCGAGACTCCGTCAAAAAAAAAAAAAAAAAAGCTAGAGATTTTTGTATGTTGATTTTGTATCCTTTAATTTTGCTGAATTTATCAGATCTAAGAGTTTTTTGGTAGAGTCTTTAGGTTTTTCTACATATAAGATCATATTGTCTGCAAAGAGGGACAGTTTGATTTCCTGTTTTACAACTTAGATGCCTTTATTTTTTTTCTTTTCGAGACAAGGTCTCCCTATCACCCAGGCTGCAGTGCAGTGGCACGATCTCAGCTCACTGCAACCTAATTGTCCTGGGCTTAAGCAGTGATCCTTCCAACTCAGCGTCCCAAATAGCTGGGATCACAGGCGCATGCCACCGAGCCTGGCTAATTTTTCGTATTTTTTTTTTGTAGAGATGGGGTGTCACCAAGTTGCCCAGGCTGTTTTGAACTCCTGACCTCAGGTGATCTGCCCACCTTGGCCTTCCAAAGTGCTGGGATTACAGGCATGAGCCACCACCCCTGGCCCCTTTATTTCCTTTTCTTGCCTCATTGCTCAGGGTTAGGTCTTCACTGCTATGCTGAATAGGAGGGGTCAAAATAGGCATCCTCGTCTTATCCAAAATAGGTATCCCTGTCTCTACGAAAAAAGAAAAAAAAGAAAAATCAGTCAGGCATGCTGGCACGCTCCTGTAGTCCCAGCTGTTCAGAAGGCTGAGACGGGAGGATCACTTGAACCCAGGAGGCTGAGGTTACAGTGAGTGATGATCACAGCACTGTGCTCCAGCCTGGGCAACAGTGAGACCCTATCTCCAAATAGATGATTGGAGATAGTCTCAGATGTTCTTTTGTATTTCTGTGTTATCAGTTGTAATGTCTTTTTCATTTCTGAATTTATTTGGGTTTTTTCTTGTCGATTTTGTTTATCCTTTCATAAAAGCAACTTTTTTTTTTTTGTTGATCCTTTGTACTTTTAAAAGTTCATTTTGTTTAGTTCTGCTCTGCTCTTTAGTATTTCTTTCCTTCCACCAATTTTGAGTTTGTTCTTGTTTTTCTACTACCTTGAGGTGCATTGTTAGATTATTTACTGAAATCTTTCTAGATTTTTGATGTAGGCATTTATTGGTATTAATTTACCTCCTAGCATTGCTTTTGAGTTTTGGTATGTCCTGTCTCTATTTTCATTTGTTGCAAGAAAATTTTTTTTTTCCTTCTTCATTTCTTCCTTGACCCAGTGGTCATTCAGGAGCATGTTGTTTAATTTTCATGCATTTGTACAATTTCCCAAGTTCCTCATTATTGATTTATAGTTTTATTCCATCATGATCTGAGATTAGTCTTTGTCTGGTGGGCTTTATTTTTCTTTCAGCACATTCAGTACATCATCCCATTTTCTCCTAGCCTGTAAGGTGGCTGCTGAGAAATTCACGGTTAGTCTGATAGGTGTTCCCCTTCTAAGTGACTTGACACTTTTCTCTTGCTGTTTTATTCTCTGACTTTTGACAATTTGACTGTAATATGCCATGAATTTTTGAATTGCATCTGTTTGGAGTTCTCTAAGCTTCCTGTATCTGGGTGTCTAAATCTCTTGCTGGACTTGGGAAGTTTTCAGGTATTACTTATAGGTTTCCTATCCCTTTTATTTTCTCTCTGTTTTCTGAGACAACAGAAATTTGAATATTTGATCACTTTATGGTGTCACATATGTCACATAGCTGTTGCTCATTCTTCCTTATTTTTATCTGTCTGGGTTCAAAAGACCTATTTTTAAGTTATAAAGTTCTGCTTGACACAGTCTATTGTTGGAAACTGTTGGATCTATTTTGCATTTCATTCAATGAATTCTTCAGTTTCAGAAAATTTTTTTTATATCTAGCTCTTTGGGAAGTTTCTCATTCATATCCTAAATGGTTTTTCTGATTTCTTTGTATTATTTTTCTGATTTCTGTGTTTTCTTATATCTCATTGAGCTTTTTCAATTTTTTTTGAATCATTATTTTGAATTCTTTTTCTGAGATTTCACACATTTCTTCATTGGAATCTGTTGCTAGAAAATTATGATGTTCCTTTGGAAGTGTCGTATTTCCTTCTCCATGTTTCTTGAATCCATATTTCGGTATCTGTACATCTGCTTTTAACAGTCACTTCTCCCAATTTTTTGAATTTGCCTTCATAGGGTAGGATATTTTCCGTAAGATATATCTATCTGTGGTGTTGGTTGGGTACATCACTTTGGCTTTGATTCCAGATGCATGCATTAGTGTAGTCTCAGTACGATTTCTTTGGCTGTAGACAGTATCAGTTGTGTGTGATTTCCTCAGCAGCTTAAGGTGCAGTTGTTAGTTGCTGCAAGGAAGCATTTGCTGGAGATGGGAACATCAGGTGGGCCCATCCTCCAGCCCCAAGAGTGGCAGCAGCAGGCTGAGCATGCCTGTCCTTAGGTCCCGGGGCAGTGTATGCTCGCAGTGATGTTAGTGGGTCCAGGTGAGCTGATTCTTGGGCCTCCAGGAAGCTTGCTTGGATGCCAGCAGTAGCATGGTGGGCAGATCCTCGGGCTTGCTGCCCATAGACAGCAGGTGTGGTGCGGGCAGTGGCAGGACAACCCTCTGATTCCCAAGTGGTTTGTGCTGGTGTTGGTGGTGACTGTGATGGCTGGGTGGCTAGCCCCCAGGCCCATAGATGGTACAGTGGGTGGTGGTAGCAGGTTGGGTGGTCCCTTCCTGAGGCCCCTGGAAGGAGTGCTCAGGTGTTAATGATAGGTGCATCCTCCAACGCCCGATGGTTGTGCTTGGGCACGGGGGTAGGTGGAGCCAGGCTGGATAGGTCCCTCAGTGGTGTGTATAGGACTTGGCCGTGGTAGGTAGGGGTGTTTTTCTGTGGCAGCAGTCATAAACAGGTGGTTGGGAGCATGCACTTTGGCCCCAGATGGTATCTGCGGGGCAGGATAGCCTGTAATCAGGCTTGACAATGCACAGTAGTGGCTCTGCTGGCTCACTGCTAGTGGCTTGTATACTTTGGCCCTACGGCAGCACCCAGCTGTGGGTGGGGGACTTTAATGGGGTTTCAGAGATGTGGATATGCAGGGACTGTTGGGCCTCAGGGAAGGATGCAGTCTGCTGGGGGCTGGGCTCTCAAAATGGTGCCCTGCTGTAGCTGCTTAGGACTGGGGCAGGGGAGAGGGTGGGGCAGGGGAGAGGGCAGGGATGAGCTCCCTCTCTGGAGCAGTGCCATCATGCAGTCCCCAGGCTCCCTATTTGTGTGGGTTGAGGGTTTCTCCTATGGCTGGGATTGCAGGACTTCACAGTGGGAATGTGGATGCTGAGTGTTGGAGGTCACTTACCCTTCTCCAGCATGGGGGAGCCTCCCCAACCAATCCCTGCCCACCACCCTGCCTTGCTTCCCTCTCCTTACTTGCCTCAGGTGTTTCCTGTCATTCTCGTATTAAATTCCAGCAGTCTCTCTTAGGTGATCTATTCAAAGTGTGATTTATCTAGTAGTGTTTTGGTGGTTCTTCAAGCAGAAAGCAAGTACCAGGGGCACTTTAGTCAGCCATCTTGAAACCCACCCCATTGTTTTCTACTAAATGGCTTGCTGTCCTCGACCATTTATGTACCCATTAGGCATCTTCCTACTCCTTTTGAAATTAGAGAACACCTTCGTATTTCTGGTATAAATTCCAGAGACAAAACACAGCCCAGCAGATCTCTGGGTGACATCTGGTGTAAGTCATCTAGTCAGTGCAGGGAGATGTGGGTATGCAGGGAGAAGGCAGGGCTGTGTGGTCCAGATAGGACTGACTGTGAATGGGCAATTCCATCTAGAAGGGGAATTTAAAAGTAATCATGTTGCTCCTGAGCCGGTCTGGTACCACACACTGTATTGGTCATCGAGCTCTGTAAGTTCTAACTCTTTAAACAGAAGTAACTGAATGGCTTACCTAGAATGGGTTTAATCGATAAGGTTGGCAAATGGCATGTATGGGGAGGAGAGAAGAGTGGAATCTGCAAAGGAAGGAACCTATACAGCCTTTCTGCTATTAGCCTTGGCACTGAAACATGAGCTATGTCCCCTCTATTTAGTTCTAATAGAACAGTACTGAGAAGCTTCAGACATTCAACTTTTCAGTGGCAGTTAGGGAAAGCTAACGGAATGGACTTTCTTTTAAAGGAAGTCATGTCAAGTGTTTGCTTTGCTCACAATCAAAGTAGAACCACCAGAAAGACACTACCTTTTACCTTTGTTGAACCTACTCGTATAGGAAACTTTTGCTGGCAAAATGGGAGGGGAAAAGCCAGTCCGGATTTCTGGGCATGTCAGCTGTGGAACTCAAGTTGACCCAAGGTCTGAGAAATTCAGGGTGTCCACTTTCTTGAGCTCTGCAGAAATGGAAGTCTTCACAGAGCTACACTGAGTACCCTGACCCAGGGAAACACAGTATAGGCACATAGGAATCACACTCAGGCCATGACTATTTGTCACTAGAGAAGCCAAACCCTAGAGCACAAGGTTATGTACAGAACCGCAACTGGGGAATCCCAGAACTCTCATGGTGAAATAATTTCTGGGTCTATGGTCAGAGTTTCACTGATGGGGGAAACCTCTATTCTTGGGTAGATGTGCAAGGAGAAAACCAGCTATTTATAGGGGGAAAGACTTCACTTCAAAGTGTTGGAGCATGCTGGGTGTGGTGGCTCCCGCCTGTAATCCCAGCACTTTGGGAGGCTGAGGTAGGTGGATCGCCTGAGGTCATGAGTTCGAGACCAGCCTGACCAACATAGTGAAACCCTGTCACTACTAAAAATACAGAAAATTACCTGGGCGTGGTGGCAGGTGCCTGTAATCCCAGCTACTCGGGAGGCTGAGGCAGGAGGATTGCTTGAACCTGGGAGGCGGAGGTTGCAATGAGCCGAGATTGCACCATTGCACTCCAGTCTGGGCAACAAGAGCGAAACCCTGTCCCCCCCCGCCCCGCCCCCCCCCCCCCCAAAGTGTTGGAGCTTAGTTGATTACTGATGCTGTAAGTAAATGTTAATTTTTTTCACTGGCATGTTGGGGAAGCAATCTGGAGAAAATAATACTCAATATGAGTTTGCAGGCTACCTACAGTTAAAGTCAGGGTTCTTAGAATGAAAATATTGCTATACAGGGATTTTAGAATCTTGAAAGAGGAAAGGCCTTGATGTCCTGGCTCTGAGTTTCCTTCAGGTTGGAAGTAGCATGGGACTAGCTTAAGTCCATTTTAGAGTTGATATTTTTGATTTTACAACTCACTTTTTTCACAGCTTGAACAACAAACAAAAATAACGATTCTGCAGAAAGCCAGTGGTACTTAAACTAGCCGATGAGTCAGACTCAGTTAAACAGCTGGTGTGTTCTTTTAGAACTAGATGGTTTATACTAAGCACTTGATAAAATTAGATAAGCCCTGGGTCTTTGCCAGCTTTTGGGAACTGAACACCCATGGCAGTGCCCAGAGAGCTGGGAATTGATTTGTGTCATCTATTTTAAATAGGCAGTGTCCATGGGGAGAGCTATGTATATTGTTTTCTAAGGACTGCATTTAATTAAGTCTACGAGTCATAAATTATTGAACAGAATTTTAAAGGGAATGTTAAAAAGTATTTATTGGACTCCCTAAAAAGAATCATTTCTGTATAAAATCTTTTGTATAAAACCTTTGACCCAAAGTCAAAGGCAGACTGACACGAGAAAGGGAAATTTCTTAGGTCTGATTAGTGTATAGAAAAGTCACAGAACTTAAAGGGGGTACAGGTACTACTGAAAGAATACACTTCTTTGCTGGATCATAACGAACCTACAACCTGTATTACTTGCAGAGCAAGGGCAAGGGCCCCAGAGCAAGGGCAACCTGTGCCCAGAATGCTAGCACTTTATCCCAAGACTCAGAATTAATGACGATACTGGGTCAGGCAGTGGCGCGTGTCTGTAATCCCAGCACTTTGAGAGGCCAATGCAGGCGGGTTGCTTGAGACGAGGAGTTTCAGACTAGCCTGCGCAACATAGCGAGACCCCCATCTCTACAAAAAATAAAAATGAAAACAATTAGCTGGGCTCAGTGGCATGTACCTATAGTCCCACCTACTTGGGAAGCTGAGATGGAAGGACTGCTTGAGCCCAGGAGTTTGAGGATGCAGCGAGCTATGACTACACCACTGCACTCCAGTCTGGGCAACAGGGCAAAGCCCCATTTCTTTAAGGAGAACAAACAAAAAAACCAATGGCAGCACTGGTCTTGACTATCAGAATTATAACCCAAATTGGAAGGGGAGGAACTGTCCCTGAAATCCTGTTTAGAAAACCATAAACAAGGAAACACTTGTTTGTATATAGTTTGAAGGGTGTTACAGCTAGACTGGCAATAGATTCTTCTGAACAAGTTAGTAGGGCAACAGTTTTGTTTCTTTTTTTTTTTTTTTTTTTTTTTGTTTTTTGAGACGGAGTCTCGCTCTGTCGCCCAGGCTGGAGTGCAGTGACTGGATCTCAGCTCACTGCAAGCTCCGCCTCCCGGGTTAACGCCATTCTCTTGCCTCAGCCTCCCAGTAGCTGGGACTACAGGCGCCCGCCACCTCGCCCGGCTAGTTTTTTTGTATTTTTTAGTAGAGACGGGGTTTCACCGTGTTAGCCAGGATGGTCTCTATCTCCTGACCTCATGATCCGCCCGTCTCGGCCTCCCAAAGTGCTGGGATTACAGGCTTGAGCCACCGTGCCCGGCCTCAGTTTTGTTTCTTTAAAGGATTAACATTTAGGCATTAATGCATACGTGAATGTTTGCCTAGAAGTCCTGTTCCCTATATAATAATACTTCGATAATCATTTAAAATGCCAACCCTTCCTTAATATAAAACTTTTGCGTTGTTATGTTAAATTAACTATGTTTTCTCTTTATTCTTTTCTTTTAGCTTTATCTTCAAGCCAGGATGAAGGGAGACTGGGCAAGACTCTTACGCCCCACACTGCAATTTGGTCTTGTTGCCATATCCATTTATGTGGGCCTTTCTCGAGTTTCTGATTACAAACACCACTGGAGTGATGTGTTGACTGGACTCATTCAGGGAGCTCTGGTTGCAGTATTAGTTGTAAGTATACAGGTCAACAGCCTACATCTTGATATTGTTAAACATTTAGATAAATAAATAGAGGAAAAAAAAAAAAATCCCCAGTGAGAAAACTGTGCAGTGGGCAAGAATCTCAGTGTTATTAAAAGTCACTTCAGGATACACAGCAGGTTAAAAACTAGGTTACTTTTTGTAAAACTTGGTATTTGTAAAATCTTAGTATTTTTATTGTAAAAAGCTCTGGCTAGAAATATTTTTTTAGGGGGGGTATAAATTGAAAAAACTAATTCACATGTAGAAATAACTCTTTTATTAAGTATTGGCAAAATGAAGCTATTTGCTGAAGACATAACAAAGCAACTCTTAATTTGGAATAATCTTAAAAAAATCCCAGTTAGTCTCTAATTTTTTATATGCTTAATCTGTACACCCCCAAAGTACATCCTTTTCTTTATATTTATCTCAGGATGCTGTTGATCACAAGTTTTTAACTTGATCTAAATTAAATATTTTGCACTGTAGGCTGTATATGTATCGGATTTCTTCAAAGAAAGAACTTCTTTTAAAGAAAGAAAAGAAGAGGACTCTCACACAACTCTGCATGAAACATCAACAACGGGGAATCACTATCAGAGCAATCACCAGCCTTGAAGGGCAGCAGGGTGCCCAGGTGAAGCTGGCCTGTTTTCTAAAGGAAAAGGATTGCCACAAGGCAAGAGGATGCATCTTTCTTCCCAGTGTATAAGCCTTTAAAGACTGCTACTGCTGCTATGCCTCTTGGATGCCCACTTTGTGTGTACATAGTTACCTTTAACACAGTGGTTATCTAATAGCTCTAAATTCATTTAAAAAAAACTCCAAGCCTTCCACCAAAACAGTGCCCCACCTGTATACATTTTTATTAAAAAATGTAATGCTTATGTATAAACATGTATGTAATATGCTTTCTATGAATGACATCTGATTTAAATACACATTAAAATGTATGGGACAACCAAATCCACACTTGCAGGCATTTGTAGTCAACTGTAATCAAAACAGGTGGTGAATAATTTAAAATCTCACATTCCTCCTTTAGCTGACTCTACAAGTAGAGGCTGGCAGCAAACACAATATCTCTCTTGATTTTGGTGATTCCTAAGAGAAAAGAAAGTAAGGTTTAAACTTTCAAGACCACAAAACACCTAACCTGACTCTACCGAAGTTTTAAAGCCAGTATACCAACCCTGATTCAACTGGTGAGAGAGCAGCCTGGAAAGTCAAACACCTTGCTGAACACCTACAGGAATGTGCAGCCACCCCGGTGAGGTGGAAAACAGAAGCCAGACCCCTCTTCTTTTGACTCTGAAATACTCCATGGGGGCTGGTCAGGAAGGCGGTATCTAGAACTGTTTAAAAAGATAAATTCTAGGTCGGGCGCAGTGACTCATGCCTGTAATCCCAGCACTTTGGGAGGCCGAGGCGGGAGGATCACCTGAGGTTGGGAGTTCAAGACCAGCCTGACCAACATGGAGAAACCCCGTCTCTACTAGAAATACAAAATTAGCCAGGCATGGTTGCGCATGCCTGTAGTTGCAGCTGCTCGGGAGGCTGAGGCAGGAGAATCACTTGAAGAGGCAGAGGTTGCAGTAAGCTGAGATCACACCACTGCACTCCACCCTGGGCAACAAGAGCGAAATATACGTGAATACCACTCTGTCTCCACAAAAAAATATACAAATAATAAAAAATAAAAATTAAAAATAAAAATAAAAAAATAAATTCTAGGAAGGACTAAACTGTCTGTCTAAAGAAATGTAAATCCAAAGACTTGGATTTTCAACCTATATCAGAAGACACTGTTTTTTTCAGTTCCCATGTTAAAGTCTTTCTAGGCTTAGGAAGGACAAATACAAATTTTGATTACAAATTATTTTTAAAACTTTTCACACCTACACTTCAACTCTGAATCATTAAACAGGCCTGCATTTATCAACAATGTGGAAATATAAGCCAGCTTTTGCAAACCTCTTCTTAGGACACTAAGTTGTTAATAGAAATCACTAGCATTGACTGACTCAGCAACCATGTGGTTACTATTCTTTGATGCTTTAACTTAGTCCTTTTTCTTGGTCAGGATTCAGTAGACATGACAAAACTATTTACAGACATGCTTATGCCCCTTGTCCCCCCACACCACCCCATTACTACTACCTTGGTTTAGCCATCCTTTCTTGATCTGGTCTCCCCGCTTCTACTGTGCTACTCTACAGACTTGCCCTGAATGTAAGAGCAAGAATTACCTTGGTAAAGTCCAAGTTAGGGCAGGTCACTCCCAAGCTCCACATCTCCAATCACTGCAGAGTTGAGAAGCCTGCGGCTAGGAAATTTCTCACTTCAACCTCTACTACTTTACTCACCACCCATTCTACTCCAGCCATACTGGCCTCTTGCTGGTGTTCACGTACATTAAGCATACACCAAGGGGCTTAATTGCCACCTTCCCTGTGGAGGCCTTAGACCATTGTATCCATCTGCCAATTCTATTGTCTTTTCTGCTTATAGACTTTATCACCATCTGATAAATTTAATTGTTGACTTACTGTCTATCTCCCCACACTAGAATGTAAACTCCATGAAGGCAGGGGTGTCTTTCTGTTCACTATATTACCTAGTGCTTAAAACAATGCCTGGCATGTAGTGTACAATTAATATATGTAAATGGATGTATATGTAAAATCTCAACTTTTCCCCCAACACACTAAATTTTATAGAAACACTAGTAGATAGCTCTCCATGACAATGCAGTGAAGAACATCTCAAAATGTCCTCCTGGGTTGTGGTCCAGGACTCAAGATTTGCTTCACAAAATTGTCTAAATTAGAAATAGTTTATGCATTTGATACTGACCTTCTGCAAATTTATTTTCCAGCTCAGTGTTTCCAATGGCTTTTGCTGCTTGACACATTTGTCGAAGCAATTCTTCCAGGCGCCTCATACAACGAATTATGCTGCCTGGATAGAAAAGGAACAAAACACTGGTAAAATGGAAATAATCAGGAACAGCAGAATTTTTGTTAAGAGGCAAGGCAGGAGAACAAAGGATAATACTCTGAGGGACTTCCCATGAAGTAAATCAGGTAGCAAACCTGTTAGGTACTGGGGAAGGCTACAAAGATGAAAGGCTTAACTTCCACCTTTGACTAATGATAGAGAGATACCTGTTTACTACTAACGTGCTGACACTTGGTATTAAGCAGGAAAACAAAATGCCCTAGGAGGAGGGAGCAACTTTGGGTGAAGGCTGCAAGGATGACATAATCTGTGTAAGAACCAAGCAGTATCAACAAGGGAAGGACCACCATGACAATGCAGAAAAGCCTGGCAAACCGCAGCCATTCAAGGACCCTGAGTGGCCTAGTGAGGCATGTGGACACCATACCATCTCATAGAATGCAACAGACTGTTTTTAGCAGGAGAGTAACAAGATAAAATTTGTCATTTTAAAGGTGCATTCATTCTTTTTGACTTTAGATTCTTTCATTAGTGTGTTCTTTACAGAGTGTTCTCAAGGAGCACAAGGAAAGAAGCCTTTTCCCATGGGTCTAGAATCTGTCTGAAAAAAGTGTTTGTATCAAAGCTGGAGCTATAAACATAGTTTCAGTTTTGCTAGACTTGTGCAAAGAGGGGCAGAGACTGTGAGATCCGTTCTCTAAGTGCTACCTGCCTAAATCTAAAATGCTTGTGACTTCATTTTTAATATATGAAATACATTAGGAATACCAGTTCTCAAAATGCAATCTGTAGGAACAATGAACTATTTACACTATTATTTAATTAATAATAATTATTTGTTATTTCTATTCTCAGCTGCTAGCAATGCAGACTCCAATACTGACTTGCAATGAAACAGGAAATCCAACTGCAGAAACTTCTGGGTGTCAAGAGAGAGGGTAGGAATTGGGATAGAGAGGGTAATGTCATATTACCTATGCAATCAGGTATTAAATGTTTATGCAAACAATTATATCCAAAGAGAATTAAATTAGGTAGTGGCTCAAAATATAACTAGATTTTTACCTGAGACGAGATTCTCACAGGTCATTCAGGATTGAAATGAAATCCTTTACAAAGTCCTCTGCTGCGTAGGACATTAAAGAGCCAGACACATTCTCAAACATTGTTTTGACTGACTTCAAATGTGTACCAAGAAACACAACGTAATACTGTATATTATTTCACAAATTTTAGTAACTCATGTTAACCAGAATCTGCAAAAGTTATCAGAGACCAAGCCATACGAAGTAAATTACTAAGATAAAAACTAAGGCAAGTAAATGCACATTCAGACCAGAGAGCACTGTCATGTCACATTTTGTAAACATTTCGATTCAATTTCTGGAAAATTTAGTTTTGACACAGTTTCAGGTAACAAGCAAATTAGGCCACTGGGCACAAGGTTGCATATACAATGGCTGTGATTGTTGCCCACAGAGTCTCATCAACAAATCACTGGGTGTGTGCATAAACACCAAGTGTCCAACAGCTGCCTGAAACACAGAGGCTACCCCTCCAGGGATTAATGAAGACTAAGTAGTGAATTGTCTAGCATCTCTCCTACCTACTATCGTTCTCTGTAATCTAAGGGCTCTCCTTACGCCCAGCTTTAGAAGTCATCCTGCCTCATCAGCCTGACTAGGTGCTAGATAAAAGCTTTAAAGCCATGACCCATCATAGGCTAAATGAAGCTGACCAAAACTGAAACAAAACCAAACTACATTAACTTACTGGTTTGTTACAAGTTTTTTCTTTTGGTCCTGCCAGAGTAGAAAGAGAAATCCAATTCTTTCTAGTTATTGTCTTTAAAAAGTTTTTCAAATAGTGGTAAAATATAAAACATAAAATCCACCTTTTTAACCATGTTAAAGTATACAATTCAGTTACTGCCCTTTTTTATATTGAGGTTTACTACATTCTGGAAAAACTCACATGGAGATAGAATTCACACACCATAAAATTATTTTAAATAAGTGTATAACTGAGTGGTTTTTAGTATATTCAGACTTGTGTAACCATCATCATTATCTAATTGTAGACCATTTTTACCACCCCCAAAAAACCCTGTTCCCATTAAAGCAGTTACATGTCTTCCGGACAGCCCATGGCAACCACTAATATGCTCTGTCTCTATGAATCTGCCTATTCTGGACATCTCATATAAGTGAAATTATACACTATGTGGTCTTTGTGTCTGCCTTCTTTCAACTTAATGTGTTCAAGGTTTGTCCATATTGTAGCATGAGTCAGTATGTCTTTTTTATAACTGAAAGCTGTTCTATTTAATCTTTATTAAAATGAACACCTTGCCATTTAGAATAGCAAAAACCAAATTTATTTTGCACCAACCTAATATATACCACACTTTATTCATCTATTGATGGACACTTGGAACTATATGCTTTTATTTAAGAGCAATTTTAATAAACATCACCATTACCCAGTTGATGAACAAAACAGCATCATTCTCATTAAGGACAGTAAGCAGCAGATTTTCCAGAACAGAATTTCTGCCTTCAGCTTTCTGGCATACCCTAAAGCAGTTTCCCACAGTTCATGCTCTGACCCTAATTTAATACTCCTGTCTAGCTTGACCTGAGGTTAGAATCACACTTGTATCTTGCAACTACTTACCGCTAAACCCCAGCTTAGGCTGAACCCTTTCTTGAGAGCACAGACTGCTGCTCACACTGTAACCAGCACGGCGCCTGATTCCCACTAGGGTCTCAGCATTATTCATCAAATGAGTAAGTGTCAGGTACTCAAATTGTGCCAAAATGTAAAGACAGAAACAATTACTAATAAATTGTTACTCTATTATTAGCAATAATACTTTTAAAAGACAAATCCACTAGAAAATCACTCATGACACTGATGATGCTAAGAAAGGGTTAAACTGCTACTTGAAAGGCATGTGAGAGAATGTGTGGTGGGGACAGCATTTGCTTTCAAAACATGTGGCATACAGAGGGAGGAGGATTGAAAAAAAAGCATATGGCAGGCAGAGGTACAGTAAATAGTTTCAAGAGATAATTCATCATAGAAGTTTTCCTAATGACACTTGCTCAGTGGAAAGCAAATCCTTTGTCATCCTTCACAGTTAAGAGTACAATGTTGTTTATGTAGAGTTGGAAATAAATAGTAACAGCCTCTGGATTGCTTGACTAAAACCCTAGGCATCAGCCCATACAAATATTTTGTTTAAACTATCATTCAAATTTAGTTTAATGGAAATAAAAAACAGCTACATTCTGTCATTTTTTTTTTCAGGGTGATAATAAATACTTAAATAGTCTTCAAAATTTTTCAGCTGAATCACAATATGAACTTTTCTTTTGCATTGGACATCCCCCAAACACACAGTTTTAACTATAGTGTTAACTGCCTCGGTTAATGTTTGAAGAATACTTAAAACTACTTCTGAGGCTCAGGATATGAAATCACCAGACACTTTTACTTTCATATAAAAAGAAAATTAAGAATATTATTAGGAACAAATATGGTTTGCACACAGCATATTATAAAGTTCCAATGCAATTACTGTTTGCCTGTAAAAACAGACACACTGTACTGTGTGCTACAGCTTTGATTACCATATTTTCCCAATCATAAAACATGTATAGGCGGGGCGCAGTGGCTCATGCCTGTAATCTCAACACCTTGGGAAGCTGAAGCAGGTGGATCGTTTGATCCCAGGAGTTTGAGACCAGCTTAGGCTTCATGGTAAAATCTTATCTCTACAAAAACCAGCTGGGCATGGTGGTGCACGCTTGTGGTCCCAGCTACCTTGGAGGCTGAGGTGGGAGGATCGCTTAAGAGCCAAGATCATGCCACTGCACTCCAGCCTGGGTGACAGAGCCAGACCCTGTCGCAAAAAATAAAAAAAACCACCACATACAATAACAAGATGAGGAGGGAATGGCTATTCTTGAAATGGAAGCACTATATAACACTGTAAAAATAAAAGAGATAATTAGTATCCTAAGATGAAGGGGTGGCCTGCCCCTCCACACCTGTGGGCATTTCTCCTTAGGTGGAATGAGAGACTTGAGAAAAGAAATGAGACACAGAGACAAAGCATAGAGAAAGAAAAAGTGGGCCCAGGGGACCCGTGCCGGCACCCGATCTCTGAGTTCCCTCAGTATTTATTGATCATTGTCTTTACCATTTTAGAAAAGAGGAAGTGGCAGGATAATAGGATCATAGTAGGGAGGTGGTCAGCAGTAAGACATGAATAAAGATCTCTGTGACATGAATAAGTTTAAGGAAAAGTGCTGTGCCTTGATATGCATATGCAAACATCTCCATAAACCTTTTTAGTGCATAAAGAGCAGCATTGCTGCTAGCACGCCCCACCTTCAGCCCTAAGGCGGGTTTTTCCTTTCTCAATAAATAGAACATACAATTGGGTTTTATGTTCCATTGCCCAGGGACGGGCAGGAGACAGATGCTTTTCTCTATCTCAACTGCCAAAAGGCCTTCTTTCCTCTTATACTAGTCCTCCTCAGCACAGACCCTTCATGGGTGTCAGGCTGGGGGACGATCAGGTCTTCCCCTTCCCCCCTTCCCACGAGGCCGTATTTCAGACTATCACATGGGGAGAAACCTTGGACAATACCTAGCTTTCCTAGGCAGAGGTTCCTGCCACCTTCCGCAGTGTATGTGTCCCTGGGTACTTGAGATTAAGAGAATGGTGATGACTTTCAACCAGCAAGCTGCCTTCAGGCACCTGTTTAACAAAGCACACCCTGTACAGCCCCAAATCCGTTAAACCTTGAGTCACCACAGCATATGTCTCTTGCAAGGGCAGAGTTGGGGGCAGGGTTACAGATTAACAGCATCTCAAATACAGAACAAAATGGAGTCTCTTATGTCTACTTCTTTCTATATAGACACAGTAACAGTCTGATCTCTCTTTTACCCACACTAAGAAAATGAAGGTTCTCATTTTTTGCTACTTATATCAAAAAATAGTTTTAAGGGTGAATACATAGTATATACCAACTTTCAGAAAGGTTCAAGCTGATCTACTGGCTCACACACAAGAAAAACATAAAAATTATGCTGATGTTAGATCTAACTTCAAGTTAGAGCTAAAAAACTGAATTTCTCAAATTTTCAAACTGAGATTTCAAGCAAACTCTGATGTAGAAGTAGCCCCTGAGTAACTGAAAGACTTCAGGAATGCTAGTATGTGTAAGGGTAAACTGAGGCTGGAGCCAAACCGGGAACGAAGACACAAGGCAAATGGCAGTGAGAATAGATTTTATTAGGGCTTGTGGGCAAGGTTCCTTGGTCCAAAGGCGTGGGCCAAGGAAGTCGCGCTGAGGGAGGAGGGTAGGGACTTTTTATAGCCCGACAGGTAGGGAAACTGGTTGTACAAACAGGGCCTGGGGGGTCTTGAAACTACTAGGACAGGAATTGAGTAAGGGTCACGGGGAAGGGGTCTTTGGAAACTGTCAACCGAAACTGCTGTTTACGAACTTGTGGAATGCAGGTGAGCTGCAGGTCATGGGGGAGTGTGGTTGCCCAGCCGGAATTCTGACACATGTAAGTCTGTGGGTGTGTACAAGGGTGAAGGGAGTCTTTAACAAAAGGCCTGCTACGCTGGGTAACAGCGCCATTTTGGGTCTAGATTCCTGCCTGACATTCCGACCTCTTTCTAATAAGAAAATGGGGTGACGTGTTCATCTGGCTGCTTCCTGCTGGTATGGGTCGTTGTGGGGTTCTTCGGAGGTCGGAACTCGGGTATAGGGGTGGAGCAGCATCTGACTGAAAGTGACCTGGGAGACTTCTTTCATGCGGTCCTGGATGAAGTGGAGGACACAGGGAGCTATGAGTAGCAAGAAGCCAATGATGAGTAATGGGCTTAGAAAGGGTAGGACTTAACCGGCCACAGATGACTGCCACCACCTGAGGGCCTCGATCCGAGGTTTTTCTGGTGGAGTCTTTCCCGAATCTTTTCTAGAGTGAGGAGATTGGTTTCTACTAGTCCTGACTCACTGATGTAGTGTTTGGCCAGGAAGGGGAAAGGAGGGGGTTAGGTTAGAGGAGTTAAAAGGGCTGCGTAAGGGTACCGCAACCAGTGGGGGCTTATTCAAGGCTGCACACAAGAAATGATGAGAGATGCTGTGTACCTCGGCCATGTATACCACTTGAGTCCTTTCCCTGACTAAGGTTAGCCAGGAAAAAGGGTTACTGCTGTCCTGGGGCTTGCTGCCTGGGCTACAGCTGAGATGGCTTCCTCCTGCTGTCTGATGTTGGAGGCCAGGCTGACGAGGCTGCTTACGACCTTGATGTAGGCCTTAAAGATCCTGAGTCGGGCCACGGGATAAGACTCACTGTGCCCACCAGTCCTAGGAAGGACTCTTCCGCATCCTGAGGAGGCTGGAGAGTTTCAATGAGGCTTGTTCTATCTGCTGTGAGGCTTTTTGTAGTGGGTGTGAGGAGTATGCCTAGGGAGGTGACAGAAGGGCTGCCAAGTTGAGCCTTGGCCGGGGTAACCTGATAACCTCGTTCGCCTAGAAAATTTAAAAGTGTAGCAGTATCTGCAAGGTAGCACTCCTAGGAAGGACTACATAGTAATAAGTCATCGACATACTGCATAGTGTGCTGTGGGTCAGGGGACAGAGAACAACATCCTGTGCCAGTGCCTGTCCAAAAAAATGGGGGCTATCACGGAACCTTTGAGGCAAAACAGTCCAAGTCAGCTGGGAAGAAATATGAGTGTCTGGATCTTCCAATGTAAAAGCAAACAGAAAGTGGCAGTCTGGGTGTAGAGGGATGGTAAAGAAGGCATCCTTCAGGTCAAGGACAGTGAAATGGGTGGTGTCAGGGTGAACGCGCAAGAGGAGTATATATGGATTAGGAACAACTGGAAAGGTAGGGACTACTGCCTCATTGATGAGGTGTAGGTCCTGCACGAGACGATAGGCCCCAGAGCTTTTCCGTACAGGCAGGATAGGAGTATTGCATGGTGAGTTGGCAGGAACTAGAATGTGCTGCCAGAGCAGGTGTTAAAGATAGGTTTTAATCCCTGTCGATGTTCAAGGGAAATAGGGAACTGGGGTCTAGAAGGGAACTTGGAAGGATCTTTTAGCCAGATGCGGACTGGAGTATGGTGCTGGGCAATGATTGCGGTGGTGGTGTCCCACACCTTAGGCTTAATGGGGACTGGAAACGGGAGTTGGGGGTCAGCCTGGTGGGGTTTGTCAGGTGAGAGAACGGGGAAGAGGAACGCGAGGTGTGGGGAGGGGTTGGGTCGGAAGTGAACTGAGGCCCTTAGCTTGGAGAGGAGGTCTCGTCCTAACAAGGGGACTGGGCACGAAGGAATGATAAGAAATGAGTGCGAGAAGAGGGAGCCATCCACGCGGCAAGACAGAGGAGTTGTCTGGCGGTAGGTGAAAGGAGTGCCGTCAATTCCTATGACTGTGACAGTGGAGGGGTGGCTGGGGCCACTGAAGGCAGGCAAAACAGAGTAGGTAGCCTCCATGTCCATAAGGAAGGATATGGACTTACCCGCTACCTGGAGCATAACCCTGGGCTCGGTGAGAGTGAGAGGGGTTCCCGAGTCTGGGCCTCTTCAATCTTGGTCAGTGTCGAGGAGCTGGAAGTCGCCTCCAATACCCGGAGGAGGGTTGTGACGTGGAGGCGCAGCGACCGTCCTTAGGTTGGGGCAGTCTGACCTCCAGTGGCTCATCTGCCGACAGTTCGGACAGGGGCGAGTTCGCTCCTTTGGGTTAGGGCACTGCCTGGCCCAGTGGCCGTCGTTGCCGCACTTGAAGCAGACACCAGATGGCGCTTGGGGAGTACCTCCTTTCTGGGAGCTCCTGGAGCCGGCTGGCCTCAGGGCTGCTACCAAGGCCTGGGTTTGGAGTTGTACCTTCTGTTCTAGCCTGGCCTGTTGTTGGGCCTCAGCTGCTGCTTCTCTGGAGTTGTAGACCTTGAAGGCCAGTTTGACTAAATCCTGGATGGGAGTTTGAGGGCCTTCCTCCACCTTTTTTAACTTTTTTTGGATATCGGGGGCTGAGAAATGAAATATGAGGCCAAGACGGTCCCCACTGCGGGGGAGGCAGGGTCAAGGTGGGTGTACTGAGTAAGTGCCTCAGACAGCCGGTTAAGAAAAATAGCGGGATTTTCATCTGCGCCTTGGACTACCTCCTTTAGTTTGTTAAAGTTGACTGATTTGTTAGAGGCTGCCTGCAGGCCGGCAAGAAGGCACTGAACCATCATGTCTCGGCGGCGGTGGCCTGCCTGCCCCACCTGGTAGTCCCAGTCGGGCTCAGCCGAGGGCACTGCCTCGGTGCCCACTGGCATGGCAGGGTCAGTTAAATGAACCTGGCTGTGCTGCCTGGCTGCCGCTAGGATGCATTCCTGCTCCTCAGCAGACAGGGTTGAGGTCATAACGACATGAAGGTCATGCCAGTTGAGATCATATGCCTGGCACAGATACCTAAACTCTTTGATATAACGAGTAGGATTGGCCAAAAAGGAGCCTGCACGCTCCTCAACCTTAGACAAGTCTGCCAATGAAAACGGCACATGGACCCGGACTACTCCTTCGGCGCCTGCCACCTCTCGTAAGGGACACGGGAGGTCGGTCCTGGACCGAGTAT
Organism: Piliocolobus tephrosceles; assembly: GCF_002776525.5. Taxonomy (NCBI): domain Eukaryota; kingdom Metazoa; phylum Chordata; class Mammalia; order Primates; family Cercopithecidae; genus Piliocolobus; species Piliocolobus tephrosceles. Next base: position 64,039,822 of record NC_045437.1, read on the forward strand.
GGGTTGAGACAGGTGAGGAAGGGGAGGAGGTGGAGGTAGGGGAGACAGAATCTGTCCGGTTTGGTAAGGGCACAGGAGGGGGGGAAGGGTAGGGAGGCGTTGACAAGGACGGGGATAATGGTGGGTCAGGGTAAGGATGACGTTGGGTGGGAGATGGAGGGCTGGCCGGGATAGGGTGTCAGGAGGCTCAGAAAAAGAGGAGGAATCATCCCTCTCCTTGCTCGAGGGAAGAGACTTTGTGAGCAGAACTTGAGCTAACGAGCATTGAACGCAGAAATCTGGGCGAGAATGCAAGTCCTAAAAGGCCTGAACATAGGGTATCTCGGACCATTTGCCTAGTCTCTTGCAGAAGTTGGTCAGATCTGTGAGAATGTTAAAGTCTAGAGTGCCTTCTGCAGGCCACTGAAACTGATTATCCAATTTATATTGTGGCCATGCTATTGTACAGAAGAAAATGAGCCGCTTTCGTTTTATGTCTTGGCTGAGACTTTAAGTCGGGAGATTCGCCAAAAGGCACCCCAGAGGAGATTTTTGGTTTGGTTTGGACTGGGTAGTTCCCATGGTCTCAAGGTGGGCAGTCCGGAGGCAATGGGAGCGTCCTCTCACTGCCACATGGAGTGCGGGGTACGGTGGCTTCCGGGCAGGCTGGACGTCTCCTAGTCCATGGTGCCGAGGTCACAGCTGACCGGAGAGAGTCCCTGACGCGGCCACGCGTTTCCGACAGGGACTCCCAGAGGAAGCCTTCAGGACGGGGGGAAACTTACCCAGCAGTGATCGAATTGAGTCAAATTTGGTGAGACGGCTCCAGGCTTGACGAGGGGATCCCGGCTCGGGGACAGGACCACCCGCCCGATGCGGCAGGGGTCAGGCGGCGGGGGGGGGGGAGCTCCCGGGTTTCGGCACCAAATGTAAGGGTAAACTGAGGCTGGAGCCAAACCGGGAATGAAGACACAAGGCAAATGGCAGTGAGAATAGCCTTTCATTAGGGCTTGCAGGTGAGGTTCCTCAGTCCAAAGGCGTGGGCCGAGGAAGTCGCGCTGAGGGAGGAAGGTAGGGGCTTTTTATAGCCCGAGGGGTAGGGAAGCTGGTTGCGCAAACAGGGCCTGGGGGGTCTTGAAACTACTAGGGCAGGAATTGAGTAAGGGTCACGGGGAAGGGGTCTTTGGAAACTGTCAACCGAAACTGCTGTTTACGAACTTGTGGAATGCAGGTGAGCTGCAGGTCATGGGGGAGTGTGGTTGCCCAGCCAGAACCTCTGACGTATGTAAGTCTGAGGGTGTGTTCAAAGAGGAAGGGAAGTCTTTAACAAAAGGCCTGCTACGCCGGGTAACACCGCCATGTTAGTTCTAGATTCCTGCCTAACAGTATGCTGTGGAAAAAGTCAACTCATAGCTGGCAACTAGTACGAGCTACAAACCATCTTCAATTTGGCAGTTTAGGATTCATCTTCCATACTGTGGTAATTTCCACTTAGGCAGAAAGAACAGAAAAAATAATCCATTAAGACAATTTTATATTAATTCCTAGATTTTTTAAAAAATATACTCATCTGACAGGCCAGGTCTACTGTCCCTGCTTTTCACTTTTTTTTTTTTTGAGACAGAGTCTCGCTCTGTCACCCAGGCTAGAGTGCAGTGGTGGTGATCTCGGCTCACTGCAAGCTCCGCCTCCCGGGTTCACGCCATTCTCCTGCCTCAGCCTCCCAAATAGCTGGGACTACAGGCGCCCGCCAGCACGCCCAGCTGATTTTTTGTATTTTTAAAAATAGAGACAGGGTTTCACGATGTTAGGCAGGATGGTCTCGATCTCCTGACCTCGTGATCTGCCCGCCTCGGCCTCCCAAAGTGCTGGGATTACAGACGTGAGCCACTGCGCCTGGCCTGCTTTTTACTTTTCTTAAAAAAAAAAGGCTACTCTTTGCCATGTACCACTATTGTTTTATGTCATTGTGTTTTGACTTTTCAGAGAAGCAGATATTATATAAATACGAGTATTGTATTAACAAGTCTTGGAATTATTTAGGCATTGAACGGTTACTAGTTTCATCCTTATGTTCCAAAAAGATGTCAGACTGAAGATTGATGGTGCTCTGTGTGATGCCTGAGTGCTGCTGAAACACACAACTGTCATATACCAACCAGTGCTCCTGTTTTAAGCAATCTTCATCAGTGAGTACACATTATCCCTCTTCTCACTGACTCAGCTAAACACCATTAACTATTAGAGATGTTGCTAAACATCATCAACTATTAGAGACCTATTTAGTATTACTCCAAGCATGAATTTTCTGTGGATGGAGATGGTATAGTCTAGTGTAGGGTTTAAGAAATTTTCAGGTGATCCAAAATTTAAGGATAAGGTGCTATGGTGCTTAAGTGAAGTTATATGTAGTTAGAGAGACCAGAGTTTAAATCATCCTGCTGTCACATCACCTTGGCCAAACTGCTTACCATAGTCTCCTTGTGCAAAGTGGAGATAATATCTACCCTGAATTGCTATTTGGTGATTACATGTAAATTATACAGAGCTCTTAGCACAGTGTTCAGCATATAATACCTACTTAATGAACAATGACTTTCCCAGTAACAGAATACAGAATTCAAAGGATGCTTTGGGACTGTTTGACTAAATAATCATTTAGAGGAGGCTTCGAAGTTTATAAACCCTAGAAAAAATATGTAAGATACAATAACATAATTTAAAAAGGTGCTATAAACTTCAACATTAAAAACCTTAAAACCCATAAAGTTCAATATAGTCAATACAGTAAAGGTCCTCAGTTTAAGTTTTTAATATTCTGTTGCAGAGAAGTTTAACCTATGCAGCATAAAAATTACTGATTCATAAAATCAGTAATCTATTACTTCTTTAAGAATATCAGTTGAAAGTGTCAGGCCTCTGAGCCCAAGCCAAGCCATCGCATCCCCTGTGACTTGTACGTATAAGCCCAGATGGCCTGAAGTAACTGAAGAATCACAAAAGAAGTGCAAATGCCCTGCCTCTCCTTAACTGATGACATTCCACCACAAAAGAAGTGAAAATGGCCGGTCCTTGCCTTAAGCAATGATATTATCTTGTGAAATTCCTCTTCCTGACTCATCCTGGCTCAAAAAGCTCCCCCACTGAGCACCTTGTAACCTCCACTCCTGCCCGCCAGAGAACAACCCCCCTGTAATTTTCCTTTACCTACCCAAATCCTATAAAACGGCCTTATCTCCCTTTGCTGACTCTCTTTTCGGACTTAGCCTGCCTGCACCCAGGTGAAATAAACAGCCGTGTTGCTCACACAAAGCCTGTTTGGTGGTCTCTTCACACGGACGCGCATGACAGAAAGGTCTATAATATTGGGCATGTTAAACATGTAATTTTTCTCAAACTAAATCTATAAGCAATAGTAGCCGTTCTTATTATAATCTCTATACAGAACTCATGTATTTTCATTTTTAAGAAAGTTCAATGTAAATTATCTCATTCAGTAAATACAACTGGCCATTTATAAACACATAAGCCAATCTTTTCCTACTGAATGCAGCATTTTAAAATACGGTTTTGTTTAAACAGTCTACTTATTTTTTTGCTTCTTATAATTCACTTATAATTATTCCTTATATTTCTTTTGCCTTAGTTTTTTCATCTAAACTTTCTCTTCAGTTGAGTAACAATTATTCTTCAGTCTCTTAAAGTCCTGCTCATTAAATTTAATCTGATTCATGCTGCAATAACAGTCTGACTAAAGCCAAGTCAGTTATTACCTATGGAATGACTGATCATTTTCAGCTCTGCTATTTTTAGTGGAATTATATAGCTCACCAGGAGAACAAAAGGGAAAAGGAAAAATGCCCACATAAATATGACTTATTAGGGTCATATGCTTGTGACTGCAGAAACTCATAGAATTATAACTGCACAAAATTATACAGTTTAGATTCTAAAGGACTTTCTAATGAACAGACTATGCTTATTAAATAATACAAAGAATTTGTGGAGAATATTTTTTAATCTATATAATAGGGAGATTTAATTTAATTACCAAATATTAAAAATACATATTATTCTTGTTTAGTTAAAACAATACCATCCTAACTGTATTTCTTATACTGTAAATATATATATGTAAAATTTAACCATACCTTCAAAGACATCTGTCATTTTGCAGATATGGGCAAATGTAGCTCCAGTTGCCCAGGTATATACTACATCCATTAAGTGAGGTTTAAATGAGCTTAGATAAGTTTCCTCGTCAATTTCCAATTTGGCTTCTGCTGAAACTTTTGCGATTCTTTTAGCACATTCCTTTAAAGATAAAAGAGTTAAAATTCCTTACTTATGATCTCCCATATCACTTTATTCTTTAGGTTTCCAAGCCAGTACTCCAGGAGGTCCCTTTTTCTTCCTAGGTATTATGTCTGCAATGTGGACATTCTGCTCCTAAGTAGGCACAGTGCCTGTTCCATTACTAAGTGATCAAACGGCCAATCTTTCCCATTATGTTGACGTAGTTAACTAAGAAAAATGTATCAAGAGCATGCTTTTCAGCCAGTGATACCTTTTCAACAAACAGACAGAACTCTTCATTAAAAGTATTCAAGAGCAGCATTTAATTAATCTCTATTTCATTACAGAACAGTTTTAGAGAAATACAAATCCTAAAGGAAAATAAATTTTCCCCCAACAATGGTTAAAAATGTACATATCTTTATATTGTTTTCCTCTAAGTTGAGAAAATTCATTCTTCTTTACTTGGCGATCTAAAAGACCAAATACTCCTAGGCCTATGAACCTATGAAGACTTTGCTAGTTCTAGAAATTTAAACTTCTTAGTGATTTTAAGGCATGTTACATGTTCCATTGAACCAGCCTTTTTATTTTAATCAGAATTTTTTGAATTATTATTTTAAAAATATTTTAACTTTTATTTTAGACTCAGGGGTATGTGTATAGGTTTCTTATCTAGGTAAACTTGTGACTCAGGGGTTTGGTATATAAATTATTTAGTCAGCTGAGTACTAAGCATAATATGCCACAGGTTTTTTACATTTTTTTCTTCCTCAACCTCTCCTTCCTCCCACTCTCCTCCCTCAACTAGGCACCAGTGTCTGTTGTTCTGAAGGGGCCTTTTTATGACACATTTTTTTGTTCCTCTCTTGTAATTCCTTAGTTCATCTTTCATTGTCTTTGTCTAATGTTGAAAAGGCAGATAAAATTAGCTTATCCTATGACATTAATGAGATAAATTTATTACTAACTATAAACTACTGTGGCTTTGAGGACCCAGAGACAAACAATTTCTTATGATAAAACAGATTTTAAAACTTTGTTATAGGCTGGGCACAGTGGCTCACATCTGTAATCCCAGCACTTTGAGAGGCTGAGGTTGGAGGATCACATGAGCTCAGGAGTTTGAAACCAGCCTGGCCAACATGGTGAAACCTCATCTCTACTAAAAATACAAAAATTAGCCGAGCGTGGTGGCAGGCCTGTAATCCCAGCTATTCAGGAGATTGAGGCAGGAGAATCGCTTGAATGCAGGAGGTGGAGGTTGCAGTGAGCCCAGATCATGCCACTGCACTCCAGGCCTCAGTAAGGGAGTGAGACTGTCTCAAAAACAAAACAACAACAATGAAACAACAAAACTTTGTTATAAACCGGAATGAAAAAATGTGCAAAGAATTAAAAATAAACTAAATCCTAGTCCATCAAGATACCATTATTAGTACTGAGGAAGAAAATGACACATGTACTGAGCTATCAGTACAGCCTATTTACATTATGAAGTTTTTAATCTCCTTTCACAATAATGCTATACAGTTCATTACAATAATGGGAAAGAAATACTGTTTAATTATTAAAGTAAAAATCACAAGAGATGTTATCAGAGTAACATTAAGTTACATGACTGACATCAAGTGACATATTTAATCTTTATAGCTTATCTCTGTGAAATGATAAACCACTATGATTAGATTATCAAAAAAGTTTATTTTACAATCTACTATTCATAAAATATGTAGTTCAAAAAAATATTTTTTTACCTGCATTTGACGAAGTGGTCCTGCTAATTGTTCTGTTAATTTGGGCATCTCACTAGACTATAAAAGAAAAGGAAAACAGATATAAAAACCCACATTTAAAGTTCTTGGTTTTCACAGTACCTGTTTTAACAAATTAAACAAAGCTTGTAAGATAGTCACATATCAAATTATAAGACCTCAGTCAATAGCACTTAAGAGTTTCTAATCAATTCAGTTTACACAGGCAAAATCACTATTCCTCTCATTCTAAATTATAATATTCTGTTATTACATTTCAGAGGAAAACACACCGCTACATCGGCAGTGTGCTAACTAGCTGCTTTTTGTGATTATCTATGGAACTGAGGGAGGGTAAATACTGTAAACATACACAGTAGTTCAGTTACATCAACATTAAAGGATTTTATCATAGTTTATCTTTGATATAGTTTTAGTTTCTAGGCAACTTTCAATCTGTAGAAACTGAAAAGTTAGAAACTGAAAACTCAGGATAAAGTACGTTAAAAATAGTGTCCCCAATTTTTATTTTACACAGATGTTCTAACTCTAACGAAGTATAAGACAGCTAGAAGTTTAATCTGAGTTTCAGTATTCTTAGTATTGCTTTCCTACAGTTGAAAATTCTGTCAGTTTCTGAATAATACAATAGAGTTTCAGGTCTATCACTAACTAGCCAAATTAAGTTGGACAAGCTGCTTAATTCTGTGTATTGGTATTTTCCCTGTCAAAGAAAAATAAAACCAGATCCTCAAAATGAATAGGTTTATCATGAGAATAACAGACATTATTTGTGAAGAAATTTTTGACAAAGGTAGTTACTGTACAAAAATAAAATTACTATAAGAATGGTATGCATGTATGTGTGAGACAGGGTTTAAAGTAATTATAGCTAATTTTTTTTTTTTTTTTTTTGAGACAGAGTCTTGCTCTGTTGCCCAGGCTGGAGTGCAATGCTGTGATTTCGGCTCACTGCAACCTCTATCTCCCGGGTTCAAGCGATTCCCCTGCCTCAGCATCCTTAATAGCTGGGATTAAGGTGCGCACCACCATGCCCAGCTAATTTTTGTATTTTTAGTAGAGACAGGGTTTCACAATGTTGGTCAGGCTGGTGTTGACTCCTGACCTCATGATTTGCCTGCCTCAACCTCCCAAAGTGCTGGGATTACAGGCGTGAGCCACCATGCCCGATCCCTAAATTTTTTTTTTTTTAAAGCAACTGTAGGTTAGTTGCGACATATCTGCCTTTATTTTAAGCAACAGTACTTACATAGGACTTGATTTTGATTTGCATTATGTATATATGTTTAATAAATCAAGAGCCAGATTCTATATTATTGTTGCTAAAACCAGAAATTATTGATGAACGGCAAAAAAGCAAAATAGCCAGAATGACCTTAACATCTCAGTTTAATAAAGAACCCAAGACTGTGAAATGTGTTTGATATTGTGTCTATTCATGGTCAACAGTTACTCATCACATTCCTCTCTGCTGTTCACTATAGGTAGAAGGCACCAGTCCTGATATGAGGAGGTTAATTGTGATTTTAACAATGTTCTCCCACCAGGTATGTACAGTTTGTTCCCTCATCTCTCCTGTAGGCCTCAATGTAAATTTCACTTCATTAGTGAGGTCTTTTCTAATCATCTTATTTAAAATAGTAACCCCACCCCCTCAGTGATCTGACTCTTCTCACTTCTCTCCAAAAATCTTCACCCCCATTTGACAGACTGTATGTGTATTGTATTTCTTTATCTTCATCCACTAGCATGTAAGCATCAGGAAAGCAAACATTTCTGCTGCATCTCTGGTGCTTAGATCTGTACACTGCCCACATTGGGCGCTTAACAAATTTTTGTATGCACTTGATCTTTATATTATGAAGACTTATGTAATCTTTTAAATATTATTTTTTAAATGTTGAGATAGTTTTATAAATACATTTTAAAACAGAAATTATATTAAGCAAATTTCATCTTACTTATAACAAGTATTTTACTATATTTACTAGAAGACAACATTCTTTTTGGCAGAAAACATTCTGTTAAAAGCATCAAGAAAAATCCACATGACAATTAGTACAATCTTTCATCTCAATGTTAAAAGGCTCCACTACAAGAATTGATGACACTGTATATAACAAAGTGTGGTTTCACTGAATAAATCTTAACTGCATATATTGACATCTTGCCCCAAGATTTAAGAGCTGTGGTTTGGCTTAACCAACTCCTTTGAAGAGGGAATATAATTGGCATCTCAGAAAAAGGAACTACTGTGATAGTGCCACAATATAAAACAACAAGAACATGCAAATAATGAAAAGTAAGACAAAATGTGACATGGGTAGAAGACCACCTATCCCCAAACTATTTACAAACCTAAATCTCTGAACCTTCCTATTCCAAGTTTGACAAATGTTCTTAATTATTTTTATCTTGGAAATTGATATAATACAATTTTGAGCCTAAGGAAAAACACTATTTTGTATGCATATTTCATAGGTGCATAGTAGGCAATCTCAGGAAAGCATAAACTGTTTTTGGATTATTGTCCTATTTGTTATCATTGCCACTAACAACTGTGATTCTAATCAGTAATCAGGGACCTGAGAAAAGTACCCATCTACTTCAAGAAGTAATATATTTGATCTGATTAATAAATAGGGAAACAGTTAACAGGTAAACAGACCAATTAGGTGTGGTTTCAATGAATAAATCTAAACTCCTTATACTGACATCTTGCCCCAAGATTTAAGAGCTGTGGAACTTAAAAAAAACTCAACAATTTGTCCTACACAATTTACTTAAAAGTTAAACTAAGTATGTATAGTAAAAGGTCTTCCAAAAATTTAGAATATTAAATTATTTTTAGAAGGCAGATGTCCTTGTCTTATTCTCATTCTATCCACTTCATCTACAATAAATAAAGTCTTAAATTTTAAATGTAAAACAACACATCTTACTTTTAAAAATGAATCATACTGGTTTTTGAATGTAGTACAAGGATAATCAGTGTTCTTATGTGTTCCATCCAGCACTTCATTTTTGATTTCTTAAGAACTGTTGAAAGTGAACTAATTACGCATATAAAAAAAACTGCTGCCAAACCAACAAGGATCTTATAATCACTAACTCAAACCGTGCCCATGAAAACTAACGTTTCAGTTCCTAGCAGGATGGACTGCTTCGTCATTATTCTTCAACACTGGGGAGTAGAGTTAATTCAACCTCACTCCCCACTTTCATTTTTATCAGACTTTCCTAGTTTTATTCTCACTCATCTTTTTATTTCTAGGACTGTCTAGGACTCGGCCAAATGTTTAATGAATTGGGTTACAGAACAAATTTAAAACTTAAAATCTAATTAATAGTGATTGTTAACAAACCTTATTTTATTCTTTCTAATAATATGTATTTAATCATTCAATTTTCTTAGTAAATTTGTGTTAAAGTTGCTGTGATTTCCAATTAACATTAACCTATAATATGTAAGTATTAGTAATATTTGATAATACAGCCATAACACTATTAACTACATGATGTGTGAATTAATAAGATGTGCTGAATCAATTAACTCACATTCTCTTGAAACACAAAGCAGCTTAATAATGCTGTTGCCTGTTCTGCAGAAAGGTCATTGAAAAGGCCATTAAACATCATCTCAGTTAGAAGGAGCTCATCAGCACTACAACGGCAAAACAAAAGAATAAATTTAAAATGTCAGAACACACATGCACACACACATATGCCTTTAACTTGTAGTTTTTAACAAAACATATTATTTGACCTTAAGGAGTAATCAATGAGGAATGACAATGATTTATTTAAGGACAAAGCAGATCTTTATAATTACCAATATATTATATAATCAATGTAAAATGGGGATTTCACATAAAGATTTCAAATATCAAAATGCAAACATTCATTGAAATAAGAACAATTTCTTAACCTTTAGTATGCTAGGAAAAATCATCACTGTCATTTATTTTCTAGGGCAAAAGGACTCTTATAATTACTTTTCAGTTATTTTACAAATAATCTGTAGAATAAAAATAATGAAAAACAATTTTATTATAAATCTTAATTAAAATGTACTCATAAGACCCACATTTTTTATTTTTATGTTGTAATTTTTTAAAGTTTTTATATTATAGTAGAGATGGGGTCTTGCTATATTGTCCAGGTTGGTCTGGAACTCCTGAGCTCAAGCAGTCCTCCTGCCTCGGTCTCCCCAAATGCTGGGATTACAGGTGTGAGATGCCATGCCCAGCCAGAAGACTCACATTTTAATTCATATTTTCCAAAGGCTGAAAGGTATATAACCAAGATGGGCAAGAGCCTTTGAATGCAACAAACTGCTGGTCACCAATTGTCATCCACGAATCTGAAAAATATCCATCTAGGAAATACAATTCTAGATTTCAAGTACATCTTTAATAGGTAGGTACTAGCTCATCACTACTTCTGTTTCTTCTCACACTTGCCCTGTCAATATGTACAATTCCAGATTTACATCTCTTTTAAGTTCTAGCTTACTACTTCTGAGTCCTCTTTGCATCATCAAAATACATTTTTTTAAACTGACAACTTGATTTTGTTGAGGAGAGGAAGTTCACCTTCTTTGCTCCATAATTGTAAAACATTTTCATATACAGACTTATAAGGACAATATATTTATTATTACAAAGATTAGAATGATCAACAGGTTTTAAAAAATTTCTTCATCATCTGTTTCTTTCCAATTTCCTTATATACACAACTGTGTATTTGACCACTTGTGGACCATATAAGGAAACTTTGGTGCACAAATCATAAAAGACGAGACTACTATTACAAGTCCTTTTAGCAAAATGAGATGGTCCAGGTTCTCATCATAGACATTACATAACTATGTCCTTTCTGTTGAATGATTAAATGAATAATCTCATAAATATATATATAAATATATATTTAAATATATATATGTGTGTGTGTGTGTGTATATATATATATATATTTGTCCCTAGAAATACATTGTTCAGCTGAGCACAGGGGCTCATGGCTGTAATCCCAGCACTTTGGGAAGCTGAAACAGGTAGATCGCTTGAGCCCAGGAGTTTAAGACTAGCCTAGCAACATGGCAAAACCCTGTCTCTACAAAGCAATACAAAAATTAGCTGAGCGTGGTGGCACATGCCTGTAGTCCCAGCTACTCAGGAGGCTGAGGTGGGAGGATCATTTAAGCCCAGGAGGTCAAGACTGCAGTGAGCCATGATCTTGCCACTGCATTTCAGTCTGGGTGACAGAGCTAGACCTTGTCTTAAAAAAAAAAAATATATATATATATATATATTGTTCATGCACTAGTTATGATGTCTGAGAATTTACCTAGGGTCTGAGATTTTGCTTATATAATCAATCTCACCATTACCACTTTGACTACAGTATGTTTTGTCCTGTTGTGTTTATCTTCTGATTTAACAACTGCAAAATATCTTCACTTATTTTTCTTCTCCTTGGGTGGAAAATGAAAAATTCTGAATTCGCAACTGTGTTCAAGCTAAAAAAGGAACACTACAAAGATGATGTTTCTAGACTTCTATAATCAGGGTTCAGTTGACCCATACAATAGTTGTACTGTATTGTTAAAAAAGTAAACTTTGCCTTTACTTTTTGGAAAGTCTTTAAAAAAGAATAAAGTCACGAAGTATTATAATCTTTACCAACAGTTAAAATATTTATAAATAAAATTCAAAAACTAAATTTGGGTCTCTAGTGTTAAGCTAAGAGTTAAGTCAAGCAAAGAGGGCAACAATACAAATGAGGAAAGACTATTTCAAGAACCTACAGTCTAACGTGGGGGCAGACAAGCTGATAATCACAGAACAGTGATCTAACAGAGTGCTCTAATAGACTTATACAAGTGGCTATGAGGGAAAAAAAAGGGGAGGAGCCTAAAATCAGATTGAAGAAGTTCAGAGCAACTTTCGAAGTTCTTTGCAAAAATATGCAAGAATCGCAGGACATGGGGTGGAGGTTAAAGGTCATATGAAACAAAAGGAAAAGTAGTGTGGGATGTGGCAATAGACTGCTGGAGAGGGAGAGTAAGAATATACTAAATTATGGAATCTATTATAAAAGCAGTAAGGAATCACTGAGGGACTTTTACCAAATAGAATGGCACAAAGGGGCTGGGTGCTGGGTGAAGTGGCTCAATTTGGGTGAGCCAGCACTTTGGGTGGCTAAGGTGGGCGGACTGCTTAATTACAGCAGTTCAAGACCAGCCTGGGCAACATGGCAAGACCCCGTCTCTACAGAAACTTAAAAAAAAAATAGCCAGCCGTGGTGGCACACACTTACAGTCCCAGGTTCTTGGGAGACTGAGGCAGGAGGATCACTTGAGCCTGGCAAATTGAGGCTGCAGTGAGCCGAGATTGCACAAGTGCACTCCAGCCTGGGCAACAGAGCAAGATCCCATCTCAAGAAGAAAAGAGGAACGACATACCAGATTTGTGCTTTGGGTTTTGAAAACTCAAGAAGGGAGGCAAAGAATAATCAGAAGGGCAACTGCAGTAACTGAGGCCAAAAATAATGAGGGATACACATTAGCCAGTGGCAATGTTTAAAAAGGCAAAAATGGGTGAGAGAAGGAGTCTAGGAAGATGCCCCAGTTTTTGCAAATTGTGGGGAAAGTTAACTTTGATATAATATTGTTATCACTATAAATGAAAAATATATCTTGGAATAAAATCAATTTCCATTCTTCCAACACAAAATCTAGTTGTGGATATCTAAAGGAAATTTCTATATTAATTGTAAAACAATAATTATTAGATGGAAATAATCCCAATAATGTTAGCATGTGAATCAGCAGACGAGTACTGCAGTGTAGATTTAATCCTGGATATGTTATTAATTAAAATCCAATAGCACATTATCCTGTGATGACAACTAACTAGGGCTGGGTAGTCACTGCCCCCTTTTGGTGGCTAAGAGTTGTCCTGTTCACCACAGTCTCCTGGTTCTATGCAGACATCTGAGTCTGTAACATCTGGACAGATGAACGATATAAATACATTTTTACTAAGAAAGTCTGAAATCATTTACAAGGCCTGTAGTTCTCTGGTCCTGTCCCTCCTGGCCATGCTGAGTACATAAAAAAAACTGTTTCAAAAGTGTCTTTTATATATTCACTGAAAATGATCATCACTATATAGACAAAACAAGATATATCTTCAGACTGGATATTGCTTGAACTACCAGCTTATGACTTTCCAGTTAAGGAGGACAGAGGCAAACTGGTTCCTAAGTCAGGAGACATTCCTCATGGTGGGAAATAACTAACACAGTTTTTAGAACAGTATCATAAATTGTATTTTCTAAAGATGGCCACAACAGCATCTCCTATACCACATGTTCTTCTAGATTTGCACTGATCTATAAAGACTGCCACGTGCACACATGGAAATTTCAATTTTAATTAAAATGATATAAATAAAAAAATCCATTTCCTCCGTCAAAGCACATATCAAATGTTAAATAGTGGCTACTATACTGAACAGTGTAGGTACAGAACAATTCCATTATCACAGAAGTCATATTGAACAACAGCCACTTCCCCATTAAGAGGTGGAATCTAATTATCCCCCACTTGAATCCAGGAGGGTTTATAACTCACCTGTAATCAAGAGAATATGGTGGAAATGATGCTTATGATAACAAAGCTAGGTTACAAAAGGTAAAGCTAGGTCAGAAAAGGCAACCTTAGCCAGCTAGAAGACTCACACTGGAGTCTTCAGCTACCACGTAAGCATCCTGAGGCTGTCATACTGTGAAGAAGCCCAAACTAGCCCACGTGGAGAGACCACATGGAGAAGCTCTAACAGAGAGATAGAGGTCCTATATTCCCCAGCCGCTCCGGACTCCTACTGTTACAGCTTAACCACCTGTCTGACAGCAATCCTGGGGGACACTGAGCCAGAACCATCCAAATGAGTTCTTCCTGAATTTCTGACCCATAAAAACAGTAAGAGCATAAAGTAACTGTTGATGTTGTAAATAATTTAGTTTTGATGTCATCTGTAATGTGACAAAAGAGTACTGAAACAGAAAATAATATAACCAGTTTTAATCTGTGGCTTATAAGTTCTGTTGTAAAATCCTATTATTAGTCCAAAATCTCATTACAGTTTGCTACACATGTAACAAGATAATAGTTACTAGGTTAAGTTTCAAGGTGGGAAAATGTTAATAAATTTTACGAAGTATACAAAATTATATATAAACTAAGATTATGTAAAAATCCCACAAGGCATTTAAAAAAGTCAAAGGAAATACATACAAATGCTAGGAGAGCTCGTGTTAATTACTGAGATCTAAGAGATTCTTCTAATTTCTCAATTTCATGGTTCAAAACTGTATTTAGTGTGGAAGGTACTGTACAAACTTTGTATTTTTAACAAAGCTCTTTTTTCCTAAAGATAACGGTTAATTTAAAATCACTTAAACCTGCGAGGCAGAGTTGTAGTGAGCTGAGATTGCGCCAGTGCACTCCAGCCTGGGCAACACAGTGACACTCCATCTCAAAAAAATAAACAAAAATTAAAATTTAAAATTAAAAAAAAAAATCAACTTTCTAGAACAACCAGATTTTACCTGCTTATCTCACAAGCCACTCGTCCTTTCATCTCTATTACATCAGAAGAAGTAGCAAATCCCAACCTTCTTAAAACACGTTTGCGACATTTTAGTTCATCCATTTGTAGGACTGTTCTCGCTTTCTTCAGTTCTCGTTTTGCAGATTTAATATCTATTGCAATCTATAGCACATAAAAGTATAAAGAAAGTTCAATAATAAAGTGAACAATGTACAAGGAGATTTATTCATGAAATCAAACAAAAAATATTTTTTAAGAACATCTTACAGTATACTTCTGGGTTAAAGCTTCAGTGCTGGGGAGACTGAGGAAAGTAGAGCTTCTTAGACACGTTCCCAGAACATTACACAAGAGTAATGATTTATCTGAAAAGTTACTAAATACTACCTAAAATATTGAGTACATGGAAAATACAAAATGTCCATTTGAAAAATCTGAGAAGCCCAGGACCAGATGGATTCACAGCTGAATTCTACCAGAGGTACAAGGAGGAGCTGGTACCATTCCTTCTGAAACTATTCCAATCAATTGAAAAAGAGGGAATCCTCCCTAACTCATTTTATGAGGCCAACATCATCCTGATACCAAAGCCTGGCAGAGACACAACAAAAAAAGAGAATTTTAGACCAAT